>NC_051158.1:11354494-11511868 GCF_013339745.2 Dermacentor silvarum
GCTATGTGAAATAAGCTGGGAAAAGGGACAAAAGCTTAAGGCAAGCGCTTGCCTGTGCCCATCCAGGCACAGCGAATGGCCGCTTCTAAGAACGTATGCGCTGCAGACCGGAACTAACGTCCTCTCCAGCCGGAAGTGCCCAAGAGCCCTTCTGTGCGCACGCCGCTGGGTTCACGGCCAGGACGCGAAGACATGCCTATTTTTTCCCAGCCTGCGTTGCCTTGCATTGGCTGACCGTAAATGCGTGCAGCATTGTATAAGCTATCAAATCAGTGTTTCATTTCATTTCATTTATTTAACCTAAGGCCCAGAATCGGGCATTACATAGGGGGGATAACAACAAGAAACTTCAAAACGGGGTTATAAGCATGAAGAACAAAACGCAAATAAAGAACACAAATGATCGCAACATTAAGGAGATACAGTGCATCTGGTAGTGGCATGAAGTAATTATTATATAATGCAATAATACAAGATAGAGATACAACACTTTTAGAATAATACAACAAATGTATGACAGTGTTCAAAGGTAGTAAGGCGTGCAAGCAGAATAATATGGTTGTTTAGAAATGATCAGCTAGTATGCCAGGTTTTCTCATTAAGGTAGGTTAGTAGAGCCGATTCAAAAGAAGATAATTAATTAATGTTGGCAATGAATTGCGGAAGGGCGTTCCACTCATCTATTTATAAAACTAAAGGTGAGTGTAAATGTTTTTTAGTCCGAGAAAAAGGTCGGTAGACCTTGAGCTCGTGGTCAATATGCGCGGAGATGTGGGCTGCAAGATGAATTAATTTGCATGAAAAGACATTGTCACTGAATCAGATACTATGAAAAAAGAATAATCACGAATACTTTCTTCGTATTACAAGCGGTAAAATGCCAAGTGTTCTTTTTGTGGATGACACACTGTGATAACTAGAATACGAGGATGAGATGAATCTAGCGGATTTAATTTGAATGGATTCCAGCATGTCGGTAAGGTAAGTTTCCTACATATCATGCCTAGCAACGCCTGCAATGATGCGCACTACATTAATGGCTATCTTGCTTCACATAGGATGCTATTTGATTTGAGCATGCCGTCTTTACATCGCAAAACAAACGAAACACGTTTACGCTATAGCTGCGGTGTAACGTAATTTGTAAATTGTAATTAATGCTTAAACGACAGTAACGACCTCAATGCTGCAGCACACCTAAACAGGACAAAAGGAAACACAGAAGTACAACCTATCATAAGAAGCCAACAAACAATGACACTAAGGACAACACAGGGGAAATTACTTGTACTTACTAATCGAATTAGAGAAAGGATAAATTAATGGAAATGAAAATGGATAAAAAAAAACTGGCTGCAGCTGGAGAACGATCCCACGGCTTCGCATTACGGGTGCGATTCTCTTACCATTGAGCTACCGCGGCGCCGTTTTCCCATCCACATTCTGGGGTATTAATGTTTTTACAACTAGAACTATCCCTGGGACTGTTAGCCAGCACCACCACTCACAAACCTAACGGCGGATGTGGAACATCCTTTCTGCCGCAGGTGTCACGAGTACGTGATCTTTTTTATTTTATTTATTGGGGGGGGGGGGGTGAAGGCAACTGGTCAATAAACCCACATATGCTACCTGAAGGCATCAATGTTGCCGAATTCGAGCGCTCGGTATGTAATAACGAGGGCTGGATAAGTACAACATGAAAGATTCCTGATTAATTTTGACTACCCGGAATTCTTTAATGTAAACCACCCAAAGCGCTGTACAGAAGAGCGTTTGTATTCCATTGAGACCGGAGTGCGGCCTCCTAGACTGGCAATCGAACCAGAAACGTCGTTCTCAGGAGGAGAACGTCATAGTCACTGAGCGATTACCGTGGGCGGGAGTTTAACTTTGCCTTAATGACTGCTTAGATCAATCATCTCGAAATGCCCCGCGATTTATTGCGATAGCAATTACATGGACACTCCAGGCGGATTTCTGCCGTCGGCGTCATCGTCGCCGTTGCCGTGAGGTTCCTTATAAAGTCAAAGGGCGATAAAATCGTCGCCACGCTGTATGCTGTATGCGCGAGTGAAAGCACGCGAGGGACGCGTGCTTTCATGGTGAGCGAACGCACGGCGGAGAGCAAATGCGACGTCTTCCGTTGCACGAAAGGCCGTAGGGGGATGAGAGGGAGGGAGGGAGGGGAGGGGTGACATCGTGCTGCGGCGCCAAATGCGTATCTTGCGACCGGGCGCAAGGGGAACTGTAATCTCATAGGTGAAAGGAGAAAAGCGGGAAGGCAGCGCGGGAGGGAGGGGGTGTGGCTTCTGCTCTGCGAGCAACTGCGTACTTGTACTTTGCGTGATGGCGGGCGGTCGCGCGGAGAGACGCCGCTTGCCTCCGGAGGGTACGGACGCGCTCCACATAGGCTACGTTATTTTTCACTCTTCGTGGCGGATAATCGACTGCGAATGGCCTGAATTCTACCAGAATCGGTCTGTGAAGGTGCCCGGCACCGGTCTGCTCCGTGTTTAGATCATTTCCGTCCAGATTTACCTATTTTTCGTCGATTTTCCTCCGACGCCGGGCTGGCCCGGGCCGCCGGGCCTAACGAACGCCGCCGGCTGCTCATCGCCCCGTCTCACCTCCGGGTACGCGTCGCAAGATGCCGTACCACGTCGAGGGAGAAGAGCTTTCGCCCCAAGAATTTGACGATGACCCACGCTGGTCCCGAGCCATTCGGGCCCGCAACAAGATCTACCCCGTGCTGAAGCAAGCGCCGGCGAGTGACACGTCAGCGCTATCCGGATCCCCGGCAGGTCCAGGCAAGCCTGCCGCCCCGCCGCAAGGCAAGTCTGCTTCGCCGAAGTTGAAGAAACACCCTCCTCTACCCCGGCTACCGGCCACGGACTTCAAGATTGTTTTCCGACCGCGCGGGGGCCTCGATCTTCGACCCATCAACGGAGGTGCTCTCCTCCCGATCCTCTGCGCTGGAGCAGAGATTGACTACAATCAAGCGAGGAGCCAAGACAAGCTCCGGATTAACCCACACAACAACTCTCTCACTGTGAGTACGCCCTCCGAACCCCGAATGAAGCGATACGTTCAGCTCCAAGGCCTACAGCTCAACGACCAACAGTACCCGATGAAGGCATATGTCGCTGCCCCCGACAACGCAATCAAGGGAATCCTGTACAACGCCGTGTACAACCAGTCTCAAGAGGAGATATTCGAAGACCTAGTGGCTCTTAACCCAAGCCGCACCTTCACCATCGCCGACGCACGCCAGCTTGGTCGCACCAAGTCCATCTTGGTCGACTTTCATCAACACCACTGAAGTCGCACGGCAGCTGAACTTCTACGGCGCCGTCTACTCCTGCCACCCATTCAAGGCTAAAGTTGAGGCTTGCTTCAACTGTCGCAAGCCAGGTCATCGTGCCGACGTCTGCCCAAAAGAGCGCACCGGTCTTTGTCCACGCTGCGGCATAGCCCATCCAGTAAAGCCAACGCCGGACTGCACACCCAAGTGCATACTTTGCGGTGGAGCGCACTTCACGGGGACCAGGCGCTGCAAGGTCCGCTTCGACCGCTCCAGCAACTCAAGCAACAACACTGCCAAATCCACCACCCGGACAACACCACCAGCAAGTCCACCCCCTGTGTCTCCACCCGAGAGTTCCAGAAACTCAAGAAGTCACCACCGATCCCCTTCAAGGTCCAGAAGCCGTTCGAGAACAAGCTCCCGACAAGGCCGCCATCGAAACCGATTCGGTGTCGTTCCCGCCACCCCCAGGGCAAAAAGACCAGAACATCGAGAAACAGGTGAGCTGGCGTCCGCAACTTTCTTTGCTCGAGAAAGAAAACGCGGAGCTCAGAGCACAGTTAACTCACCAAAGCCGCGAAATTTCCGAACTAAAACAGCAATTACAGGCCCTTTTAAGGCGAGATCACTCCCCGGTAATGTTGCCGCCAGTGGTGCAGCCCCGGACACGTCCCGACGTTCCTGGATCCTCATCCGCCTCACCCTCGCGCGCCACGTCACCCACACGCAGTCCTCCTGCCAAAAGGAAATACAATACTGAGAATGAACTGGCGCCTCAGCCGGTTGCCGAGCAGCTCGCACTCATAACGACGTCACTACAGACGCTCGAACGTGCTCTACACTCTCTCCGCTCAGACACAGCTAGCTGGATGACTAATATATCCACCCGCTTCGAAGCCATTGAAAAGCGCCAATGCGCACAAGAAGCTTCATACTCTCAATTACAAACCCAGGTAAACGAGCTTTTCTCCAGAGGTCGCATTCAGCGCCCCACGCCCTCCGATGACTCCGTAATCGCTCAACATGGCTGCGAAACATCACAGCATTAGAGTGTGGCAGTGGAATTGCAGGGGTTTCCGTGCTAAACGGGACAACCTGCAACTCCACCTTCAAAACCTTCCCCCCGGAGAAATCCCAACGATCATCGCCTTACAGGAAACTCTGGTCTCTGTCAAACTCAGGAATTACACCGTATACGAACCCACCAACGAACCCCAAACTAGAATAGCAACCTTAATCCACCGTAATTTTACCGCCGTTGAGCACCCCCTAGAGGTAGCCGACATTGACGGTATCCTACTCGAACTCCTCCCCCGCACACGCAAGACCACCAGCCTCTACATTCTCAACCTCTACAGCCCACCTAAAAGCCCTCCAGCCCCCCTCATTGAGGCTATGCGCAAAGCCCTTGTCCTCAGTTCAGGCAGTCCCCTTCTGGTTGTGGGTGACTTCAACGCAAACCACATCAGTTGGGGCTACCGCAAAAACTGTCGTAAAGGCACAGCCGTTTGCACTTTTGTCCAAAATGAAGGCTTCTCACTCCTCAATGACATTTCCTTCCCCACCCGCATTGGATCTAGCGTCCAACACAACACCAGCCCCGACCTCACACTCTCGAAACACATCAGAGATGGTCGCTGGACCAACACCATGCATTCCCTCGGAAGCGATCACTACATCCTCTGCACCGAGTTCAGTATCTCCTCTCTCGCACCGCCCAAGCGACGTGCAGTCCGCGTGGTCGACTGGGATAAGTTTCGCCGACTCCGGCAGACGGCCCCGGACACAATCGCGGATCTCGACGCTTGGGCAACCTCGCTAACGCAACATGTAGAACAAGCAACATCCACCATTCCCGAGCCGGAAGAAGTAGCGGCAGCGGATAGCCGACTCCTTCACATGTGGGAAGCCCATGCCAGCCTTCAAAAGCGCTGGCTAGCTCAAAAACACAACCGATCCCTGAAACAAACGGCGCATAGCCCGCCTCGTTGCTGAGATTGAGGCCCATGCCAGCAATCTTGCTCACCAGCAATGGGGGCAGGTGTGTGACCGCATGAGCGGCAATCTTGGTCTCAAAGACACCTGGTCCTTCCTGCGTTTTCTCTTAGATCCAGGTCACACAAAGGCCACTCAACGCAAGAACGTTACCCGCATACTACACCAGCTACCTTTGGAGGACGACGCCCTCCTTCAGGCTCTCAAAGACCAATACCTTACCACCAGCACGCCCATCCCCCTACCCTCCTACACCGGTGCTCCTAACCCGGCCTTGGATGAGGAAATCTCCACATCCGAGGTCCGAGCGGCAATGCACCGTCTTCGAACAACATTGGCTCCGGGAGCTGACCGAATTACAAACAAAATGCTCTGTAACCTAGATGACCTATCAATCAAAGCAATTAAGGACCTTTTCAACCAATGCCGGCGTAATGGCACACTCCCAGCGCAGTGGACACACGCCCGCATCACTTTCATTCCCAAACCAGGCAAACGTCTCGAAATCAAGAACCTCAGACCTATCTCCCTCACCTCATGCTTAGGCAAGCTCTTCGAACACGTCGTCCTTGGTAGACTCCAGAACCATATGGACGACAACAACCTTTTCCCCGACACCATGATCGGCTTTCGCCCGCACCTCTCCACCCAAGACGTAATGCTACAACTTTCAGAAGATGTCCTACACCCCCGACACGCTAAACGCACTCGTGCCATCCTAGCTCTTGACCTAACCAAAGCCTTTGACAATGTACACCATGCGGCCATCCTGGAAGCGCTGTCCTCACTCCAGGTCGGCAAACGCACTCATCAGTACATTGCGGCCTTTCTTCGCCACCGCACAGCTGAGATAACCTTCGGATCTCTTTCCTCACCTACATTCCCCCTAGGCAGCCGAGGCACCCCCCAAGGATCAGTCCTTTCTCCTCTCCTTTTCAACATCACCCTAATCCCCATAGGCACGCGCCCTGGCCTCCATTCCCACTCTCTCGCACTCTTTCTACGCGGACGACATCACACTGTGGACCACCACAGGCAGTGTTGGCGCTATGGAAGAGACACTGCAGGCAGGAGCTGACATAGTGGCAGCCTGTGCAGCCCAAGTCGGTTTAGCCTGTTCCCCCACCAAATCTGAACTCCTCGTCCTCCGCCCCCCCAAGGGACGACTGGATATCGGACCTCCACCCACATTGACAGTGACCATTGACGGCAATCCCATTCCCGAGGTTGATAAGGTTCGCATCCTTGGTATCCTCCTTCAAAACAATGGCAAGAACACTGCCACTATTTCCAAACTCACGGCCACCATTCACCAGACGGTACGACTCATCCGCCGCATAGCTAACCGACACCGAGGCATGCGCGAACATGATCTCAGACGGCTAGTACAAGCCTTCGTTCTCAGTAGGGTAGTGTACTCATTGCCCTACCTTTTCCTCTCCCGGGTAGAAGAAGATAAAGTCAACGCCCTTATTCGACAGGCTTACAAAGCGGCCCTCAACCTGCCCCGATACACATCAAACGAAAGGCTCCTCCACATGGGGGTCCACAACACCCTCGCAGAACTTAATGAAGCTCACCGCTCGGCCCAACTCGAGCGGCTCTCTTCCACCGCTGCTGGCCGACGCATTTTGACCCGCATTGGCCTCAACGCCCCGGGATACTGCCTCTCGCAGAACACTCTTCCACCCCTCATCCACCGTCTACTCACGGTACATCCCCTCCCCAAAAACATGCACCCGGAGCACCACACGGCTCGCAGAGCGGCCCGTGCGGAGGCTCTTCACAAGCATTACGGCACGCGAACAGATACCGTCTATGTCGACGCCGCCTCTTACTCCTCATCCCCAGCCTTCGCCATAAGCGTCGTCTCCAACTCCCTGATCCCGCAGGTCATTGGCTCGGTCTTCGCCACCTCCTCTATGGAGGCCGAGGAGGCAGCCATTGCCCTGGCTATCTCCTCCACCTCTGCCACTCACATCTTTAGTGATTCCAAGACCGCGGTCCGCAACTTCACCCGCGGACGCATATCGGGCGCGGCTTCACGACTTCTAGCTCGGATCCCCCCCCCCCCCCCCCCCCCCCCTTATGAGGCCGATCCAAATTTTATGGGTCCCTGCTCACGCGGGTCACCCCGGAAACGAGGCCGCCCATTCTCTAGCTCGAGGATTCGTCAGCCGAGCAGGGCAGGCCACCAACTGGGGAGACGCTCGCGAGCGCATGGTCTCATATCATGAAATTTCCCTTCATTACAGAGAGGAAAGACTCCGGTACCCACCACCACACAAATCTCTCACCAAACTGCAGCAGGTGACGTGGCGCCAGCTACAATCCCGCATTTTCCTCTCCCCCGCCCATCTAGCACTAATACACCCGGGACTTTTCTCGCCTGAGTGCACACTCTGCGGTGCGCCTAAAGCGGATTTCCACCACATTCTATATTTATGCTCTGAGCTCCAACCACCTGCCGATTGGCAACTCACTGACCTCGAGCGATGGGAGGCTGCGGTGTCCAGCTCTGATCCGGCTGTGCAAAAGCAGCTAACGGACTGGGCTTTAGTCGTCGCTGAGAAGCACCAGCTCCCAGCCACTGCACGCAGCCAAGAGCCAACCCATTCCTAAGGTGTAACCGCATAAGGCTCAAACGACTCAATAAAGTTTTCACCACCACCACCGGTCGCGCGCACTGTATCTTGAAAGCGATCTGCAACACGGCTCCTACCTTTGTATGGGCTGTGCTTTCGCCGCTTAGTTCCCGTTGAAGCGATAGACCGCACGAACCTTTGCTGGCTGCTGCGACGCGCTTGCTCACGCCAGCGTTCTGACAGCGGCTGTGTGCGGTCATCGAGTGGGATATATTCATGTTTGCTTGTGCGCTCTGACACCATGCTTGTTAATTCAGTTAGTAAGCGATTGTGTCCAAGTTTATACAGCCGATAAAACTGCTGTCCTTACTCCGTATAGCTTTCTACTAATTTGCTATCGCAATTGATGCTTCGCCTTTCGGCCGACACTGAGATTTTTTGGTTGAATGGAATAAACTTTGTTGTAACGACCAGGCTGGTGTTGCCCTAGGGTGGCATCCTTATTCCAGGAACAAAAAAAAAAGCGAAGCTTGTTGCAAGACGACACTATGCAGGCGTTCCGCTTCGTTTGCCCTAAACTCAGCGTCAGTGGTTCTTCGCTGACGTTTGGACTGAATATCGCGCTCCCGCAACTCGGGGTCTGCGTCTCTTGGCTGACGTTTCACCTGGGCTTCGGAAACCCTTACGCTAGAATCGGACGACAAGCTTCGCTTACCGCCATTTGCTCGACAGGAGGAGGGCTGGTGATTTTGTCTCTTTGGGACCCACGTCTGACAAGGGCAGTTCAAGGGCGCGTTATGGTCCCCGAGCCCACAGGGATATGCGCCATTGATTTTGGACCCTTTCGTGCATTATCACCAGGATGGGCCCACTTTTCAGCGTGACACCCCACCCCCACCACCACCAACGCCGAAACTTGTGAGCCTATGAAGCTTCGCTAACAAAATTGCATCATGCTGTGCGTCATTCACTTTCTTCGGAAACTTGTGTCTTTCCCGCGGGACACTGGCCTGGACAAGGCACTCTAGATGCCTCTTACCGTTTTCGCTTGTTAACTACGCGTGCTGTGTGCGTGTGTACTATAGGTAAGAATGTGTCATTTGATGCACCCTTCTTGTCGTTTGTAGTAACATGCTAGATATAGCCACGAAAACGTCTCCGGCCGTCATGAAAGCAACGGGCAAAGAAAGCATCCCTTTAAATATATTTCCAGGTCGTGCTTATAAAGCGAACTTATATGGTCATGGCAGAAACTGGAAATACGGAAGCAAAATTATGGCCAGTACCAACCCCCCACCCCCAATTTCCTATTTATTTATTTATTTATTTATTTATTTATTTATTTATTTATTTATTTATTTATTTATTTATTTATTTATTTATTTATTTATTTATTTATTTATTTATTTATTTATTTATTTATTTATTTAAGGTCCTCACAACCTCCGAAGTAGAGTATTGCGTAAGGGGGGTTACAAAAGATTAAACAATGAAAAGGGACAAAAATCTTCTTCTACATAAATTCACCAAAACGGAACTTATACAACAGTTAGCGATAAAGGTCATTTCCAGTTTATACAATTCTGGCGGAGGTAAGAAATTTGTAAATATACAGGTAGGGCACCAACAGCCTTAACCGCTGGACAAATAAAGTTTATTCCTATCCTATCCATGCAATTTAAAACACATTCACATGACATATTCGCATAATCAATTCAATATCAACATTTAAAATGTGCACTTAACTCTTCTCTAAAAATCACGGGATTAACCATATTAGCTACTGTGCCAGGAAGACCATTCCAATATTTAACAGCCTGTGGCAGGGGGCATGAATTAAGCGAGTTAGTTTTGCCAAAGAGATGTTGAAAGCTATATTCATTATGCAGACGTCTTGATGAACGGAATGGATGAGTTAAGGCTAAGGAAATTAAATGCTCACTGTGAACTATTTTGCGCAATAAACAAAGTAGCGAAAAACGGTTTTCTAAAAGCGGGAGTGTTAGTGCTAACTTGATGCTTGTTACGCTAGAATGTATGCTATGATCTCTGACGATGAAACGAGTGGCTCGGTTCTGAATAGTTTCAAGGTCATTGATTAGATAGGTTTGGCAAGGTGACCAAATGGGCGCAGCATATTCAAGTTGAGGGCGGATAAATGTTTGATATGCTAGCTTGCGAGTAGTTTGAGGAGCATCGTAAAGATTACGCTTCAGATAGCCGAGTGTACGTGATGCTTTTCCTGCAATTGTGGTGATATGAGTTGACCATGAAAGGGTTGGTGTAAGATGGACGCCTAGATACTTATACGAGGATGTGCTGGAAAGAGAATGGTTGTTAAGCGTGTAGTTAAATGAAGAATTCATACGTTTATGACTAAAGGTAATCAACTTGCAATTTTCTGTATTTAAAGTCACTTGCCATGAGGAACACCAATGGGAGATTCGATCAAGGTCTTGTTGCAGAGTTAGAGAGTTATGTGGTCATAATGCGCATCATTTCTCGGCATACGACGCAGTCATCCGCATACAACCGAATTGTCGATGAAATACCGGAAGGGAGGCCGTTTATGAAAATCAGAAACAAAAATGGACCCAGCAGGCTACCCTGAGGTACACCGGACGTAACATAGACGTATCAGAAGAGTAGTTGTCAAAGACTTTGAACTGTTTACGGATTGACAAGAAGTTACGAAGCCATGAGACGGTAAGGGAGTCGAGGTTAAGGCAAGACAGTTTGGCGAACGGACGACCGTGTGTAACACTGTCAAAGGCCTTCGAAAAATCTATGAATAGAGAGTCAGTCTGGGAATTATCACCCACGCTTACGTGAAGGTCATTAGTAAACTTAAGTAATTGTGCTTCACACAAAATACCTTTTCTAAATCCGTGCTGGTTAGGAAAGAAGAAAACGCTTTTTTCTAAGTGTTGTGCAATGTTAGATACAATTATGTGTCCAAGAAGTTTACCAGGGACACCAGTTAGAGATATAGGACGGTAGTTGTTAACAGAACTTTTGTTACAGGATTTAAATATAGGAATTACTTTACCCAGCTTCCACTCATATGGTCCTTGCCTGACGATAAAGATTGTAGAAAAATGTGGCAAAGGATAGCACTAGAAATAATGACAGTGTGCTTCAAAATCTTAGAGTTGATACCATCTACAGCAGCGGACGTGGATACCTTAAGAGTGCTAATTAATCTGGGAATACCGTCAGGGGCTACGGTGATTTCCCAAACATTTCTTCCAGTAGAATTGACCCACAATTGACCCATTTGTTGAGCTAGCGGAGGTGGTAGTGACGAAGACAACCAACTTGCGTGTGCTTTGCGGTGGCGTCACTTTCACGTCGCGCCGCTGTCAAGAGCATAGATGAGAATGTGCAGCAAAATCAGAAAATCTTATCTTTTGGTGGAGTTTGTGTTTTTATACAACATTAGATTGCGCATGAAAATATACACGTGATACGGTTCTTTCCTCGTATTTTGTGGATTGTAGTGTTTTGCGATCAATCTACTAAGGCATGTGCAGCATAAACGTCGTCATGGCAACGAAGGCCAACCACGAATGCACACAGACGCGCCGGTCGGG
This sequence comes from Dermacentor silvarum, assembly GCF_013339745.2. Lineage (NCBI taxonomy): Eukaryota > Metazoa > Arthropoda > Arachnida > Ixodida > Ixodidae > Dermacentor > Dermacentor silvarum. Next base: position 11,365,975 of record NC_051158.1, read on the forward strand.
ATGTTACGTCAGGCTATAGTGAAGGTAATGCCAGAATTTTTTCGATAAATAACGCAGCAGCCGGAGTCTAGGAAAACTTTAGTTTGCTTGACTTCTTTTCTTGCCAGGCAGCGCCAAATCGAACTCGTTTCGTCTTGAATCGGGTATCCGAATTGACCTGTGTCCAAATTTATGCGCAAGCTGGCACGCACTAATGCTGAAGCGCAAGTGAAGCTTTGTAGTGCGATCAAATAAATATATCACACTACTCCCGGTCTCTACATATTTTATCTATATCTCCAGGACAACCACACGTACACAAGTTGCTGCATATAGTTGTGGATATTGATTAGCTAGATGTTTAAGGGTTCTCGCTGTCTGCCGCCGGCATGCATCCCAGTTGGAAAGACCCATTTCTCTATTCAGTGGAAATAGCTTACGTATAAGAAACATTTGCAAATAATTTTTTTTTCCTTGTCGCTGAATGTTATTTTGAAAGCGAGAACGTCCACGGCTACACACACGTCTGCGCACGTGCTCTCCGCAAGCGGTGCAAGTTGCAAACTAGACCTTCAAAACGAATGTTGGCTAGATAGTTGCGATGCACGTTTTAGGGCAATAGCACATATCCAGACAAACTGCAGATCCAGGTATGTAGCGTGGAAGTATGAACGTTCATTTTGAAAAGAAAAAGTCCAGCACAGCAAAGACGAGTACGATTGCGAACGATAAAGTGAGCGCTCCGTCTTGTACTCCGAACATAACGACCGCTTATCTTTTAAGCTTGTTCTTCAAGATTTGAGAGCACTTGACCTTTCTGTCAATGTTATAAACCTCCTTGCTCTCTCATTAAGGTCCAGTGCTCGGAAAATCGCGGTTAGGTTTTTCTAGGGAACCGTGAATCTAGGCCCCATTACCTAGTCAGTACTTTGTATAGTTGAAAAACTTCATGAGCAAGCTTCGAAATTGTGCCAGGGTCTTTCACGATATTATTTTACAAGCGCTACGCTCAGAAAGTTGCCATGCTTTGTAACATCGTTCCTCTTTATTTCGCAGCGCAGTTTGAAGCTTCGCTTTTTATTGAAGTACCTGTGGCTTTTGAAAGTGTATAATAAAAAATAAGAGCATATTGAAAAAACTGGCTCAGCTGGGAAGACACGAACAACGTGCTCTTTTCAGCGTCGTGCCAAAACGAGCTGGCCTTGGTTAATGACTTCTGTAATTAGTGGAGTACTGTGGAAATCTAGTGGCCAGGGTTTGTCAGCTCGCATATGCTTTGTCTGGTGCGCTGAATAAGCTCGCCACTCGGCAGAACGAGCCATGCGAAGAGAAGCAATCACATTACAGGTAACATTCACTGACTCCACCATGCACGAGTATTAATAATTTGAGTATGCTTCATAACACTGAAGAATGATTAATCAAACTGCATAATCATGCGGGCAATAGTTCATGCTTGGGCATGAAAGCGTAGCAATGATTTATTGCACAAACATGAAAATAGCGTGTACTGGGGGGAGGAGAGGCACCTTCTTAGTTATTGTGCAGGTTGCTGTCAGTACGTTTACCTCCCCAATGCATGTGTAGTGTAGCAAGCCGGATGCAAGTCTGCTTGACCTCCCTCACTTTCTATTTCTCTCTTTTTTTTCTCTCTGTACAGGGAGATTTGGCAGGCAAAACTTGTGCATAGTAATGTGCTTTGGTGGGACGACGAATAGCAGCTCTTAGATTACGTACGCATTCCGTTCACACAATGCACGTACGACGAGGAGAACTGTTTCTGTCATAATCATAAAATTATTTTTTTTCTTGCGGGAAAAGTTGAACCCCCAAGCTGCGTTTTCATTCTTTTCATAAGGTCATATCCTACTCAAACACTACTATAATTGAAAACCAGATGAGCAGCTTTGAAGCTTGTCTAAGTTTTAATTTACAATCCGACGGCTTGACTGAGAAATTCCTTCACACAACTTATTCAGGCTCTCTTTCAGCGTTACAAAACTATTTTTTTTTCAACGAAAACCGAATAGCTGACATTCGTTGACAGGCTTATCCCTTTAGTGAAACAAGCAGCTAACGGGCATTTGAGTTGCATCGGTATAATCGGGCAATATATAACAATAAATTTGCCTTGATATTTTGAACATTATGATCTTAACGAAGTTCCCAGTCTACTTTTTAGTAGCTGTAGGGAAGTTTAGCTCGGGTATCACTATATAAAGTACAGCTCAAGACACGTTACATACTTGTAAGTATGCTTTTAAAAAGTGAATAAACATGTTGTTTGGCTACAGAGATTTTAAAACGTAAAGGAATAGAGTACGCTTGGCTTCCTATAATTTCAAAGAAGGCTGGAACAGCAAACTGAAAGTGCTTGAAAACACACTATGGCCATATTTCTTTCTTGTGACCCTCGTGCTAAACTGCGGCTGCTATAGCTTGAAAAATACGAAAAGGTGTCGATTCTTTTCACAAATAACAGCTGCCCCACTGTAGGAAAGACAGAAAGTGAGTGAGGCAAAGGACTGCCTCCCTGCTCCACTAAAGTATCGCAGGAGAGACAATGAAATAATTCTTGTTCTTCAGAAGCCAACTTTCCGAAGTTCTATTGTGACTCTGATGACTGATGGAGAGACTTTTCATCCTTCGCGACTTCTTATGTAGGTCGCTATGGACTCGAAGGGAGAAAACACGCACGGAAGTGAAACTGAACAGCGGTTGACGCGCGCCAGGCGCTAACCGAAAACAAGGGCTGCCACATTTCGGCACGCTTCAAAAACTTCAGGCGAGCTTAAGTGTTTTTCGTTGTCGCCACTTTTCCAACTGTATGATGGATGGCTCGAGCTCACTTAAGCCGCCAGCCAGCTCTTCTTGGTGTTGTATTCTTTCACTTCTGCAAGCCCACTTCATTTCTTACTCCTTTGCAGGTTACTGGCCCACAACCATACCACAATTACTCGATAGTTACGTGCACTTATTTTCCGTAAAAATTTAGTACATTGATATATTCGCTTTCAAATCGGCTTGCGAATCCAAAACTGCGATATCTGTTATACAAATCTAAGTGCCCAGTCTGCAAGGACATGCTTCGCCGTACTGTGTGAGAGATTCAGCGAGCACCAAAATTTTGTCATCATTGAAGGCCTCGGACAGCGACCACCGGTGATGCACTGTTCATTACCTCTCGAATGCAAGCAAACGTTTTTTTTTTAAAGTCAGAACAAATTGCTATTTATCTCTCATACCATAAAAAATCTGGTGAGGGAACAATAAAGTGCTTCAGGAGGATGGCTTGCGGAGCAAGTTCGTATTTCATTCTTGAGGCGAAAGAAAAAAAAAAACAATACGAAGGCAAGAAAGCATCGTGTCCGTCTTCCCTGCCTTCATATTGTGTCTTTTTATGCTACTCGCCCAAAAAAGGATTAAGTGCTTTGCGTGTTGCATTTTTTGAAGCGTGAAAACCAGGTGCGTGTTACAACCGAGGGCATGGCACTTTCTATTTCTTGCAGTGAAAATTTATGTGCACATTAGAATCTAGAAAATACAATTTCTTGTGCTCTATGTTTAGCATTTCCGGTCACCACGTGAAAATCATAAAAGGTAATCTTATTTAGAAGCTGATTATCTCACTTGAACTTTACGCTCAAAGGTGTCAATTTTGTGCCCCTTGCGACCGCTTAATCGTCATGTCAAGCGACAACAAATTATTACCTCTATTTGAAAGTTTTTAGGCATTGAAGAGAAAACCCCATCGAATGATTATACCATATGCCACAATGCGTATATTTGAGCTGTTTGACATTTTAAAGTTTAGTAGGCTGTAAAATCTTCCACGGAATACTTTTTATTCACTCCAGAATTCTTTCGCATTACCAAAGCCATACGTAGAAATTTATTTTATAAAAAAATTGCCCTGCACCGACAAATTATCCAGCATCTCCTAAACAAGCATTTATTTTAAAAAGCTATCGCTTCTTTAGATGAGAAACAATAATCTTATTCTACATGCGAGAGAGAACTGTAGAATGCACTGAAGAGTATAAAAGCCTATGCAAGTCTCAAACACAACGATGGGCTGATTCAGCAGATTCTTCGCCTGTTTCATTTCTGCTTAACACCCACATTCTTTGAATGTCTCCTGCAGCCCAGTCAACGTTGGGTGAGGGCCGTTTGGGATCTCTGTACGCCGGTTTCATGCCATGTTCCAGTTGTTGCTGGCACCAAGTTGCTTTGATGCAGGTTCACGACTTAAAAAATACGAATTCTATTTACTGTGACCTACGTTTATTGCCCCCCATCTTTGCCATTAGAGTACTCATGAAGTAAAGTCAATTCTCTTGCTTTGTTGGTGCTACTTTGCATTCGGTACGGCACAAGTGACAACATTTCCGTCATTTGAGAGAGCAACAAAGATCAGAAAGGTTGTGGGGTTTCAAGTTACATGAACGACTACTAGAACCACTCAAGTAGCAGGATAAAAAGTAACAAAAAGCATTTTTATGTGTTTTACAGTGCTGCAATGCAGATACTTCCATTTAGTAGCTGGATATAGTGCCACGTGCTCTAACATTCTTTACCAAATACAACCGTTCTTGTGAAAGCTAAATCACATCTACTTTAAAAATTGCTCTACAATAAACAAAACAAATCAAGGTTCTACATTTGTAAGGCACACTGCATCTGCTCTAATCTATATGTGGTGAACATATTTAGCTCAAGTAATTGGGGCACTAATGACACATGTCGAGCGCGGGTTGTCAATTATCGTAAGTTTCGTGTGTCTGCTGTGACCTAATCGGGAAACATAGCAATGATAGATAGATATCAGGAACTAATATATGTTGCTAAGAGATTTGCTAGAAAGATTCAGATGTCTACTATTTCCCAGACCTTTGTTAGCTCACATCATGTAAAAAAAGGTTGCTGGTGTTCATTATAAGATTTCATGGTTTACTGTATTTCCTTGCTAGTCCCCACTTTCAAGTTCGCCGTTGGCTGCATGCTTCGAACAACTCCCAGTATTGTGAAGCACAGAATGTCAGAAGTACCACACTATGCAGAGACAATTAATTCCACGAGATGAAAAGAAGTGTAACATGCCAGCCCTGGAGAAGCGTGCCAACAATGGAGTTGGGCTAAGCTCACACGGTAATATTAAACTTTCTCTGACTCTCTAATATAAAAGCAAACCAGATTTTCTACAGGCGTGAAATAATGAATGTGCAATAACAGTGAAACAATTGTCAATTTCTGTGACACGTCCAGTACAACTTCATGTGTTTGTAACTTTATGTTTTTTTTTTCATGTAGACGCTTCACTAATGCTTCGGTTCACATAAATGTGCGTTAAACGTGCATATTCTGGTAAACATTTTATGATATGGCTACAGAAACGTTTGTTTGCGTATTGATTAATTTGTAACGCGTAGCGTCCACACGAAGTCGGCATGGGCAGGGACAATCGCCGCCTGCCCAGTTATTGGAACTAGCCAGGGTGAGTAAATTAAGAGCAACCTAATCAAGTTTCATTTCGTTCATGCTGCCGATATTTGTGCATGTTTCTTCGAACAGAAGAACAGAACGAAGAGAGAAAGAAAGCTGCTCATTAATCGAGCGTCATTATCGTTTCCTAATACTCCTGCGACCGACAGTCTATTCCCGTGATCCGCGTAAACAGAGCTCTCAGCAATCTTGCCGATGCGCTAGTGCAGATGTCCGGACAGCGAGGGTTTCGAAAGCACCAGCCCCTCTGTCCAGTCTCACTACAACATCCCCGCAGCTGACGGCGGTGGTCATGATCGGGGCCGTTGTGTTTGACCGATCAGACGCGGCGGCGCCGATGAAACAGCCATGTCTAAAGACCCTCCAGGCCTACGAGGAGACTGTCAGGATACCGAAAGACGTGATTTTTAGTATTGCTTTTCATAATGCCCTGTCTTCGTCTCGTCGTGGCTAAGGGAGCTTGTGAAACTCTCGATCTGCCTCGGCCAGAAGAGACTTAGCTTTTCGCAAGTGTTGTTTTGACAGATGGCAGAGACGGAAGGTCTTGTTCAGGAAAGGCGCCTCCCGTGGCCTTGACCGCAGGCTTAGCTTGGTGCAACAATGCACTCTATTCAGCCTCTTGCGTTTGTTGCTGTCCGTCTAGGAGTTTGACCTCTTAGTCGTGCAGAAATATGGCAAAACAATTGCCTATGCGATTACAAACTCTCAATCTGACAGTGGTTGTTTTTTGGCTGCAGACACACTGCAGACCCCGCGTGACAACCAAACTGTAAAGAAAAGTGACAGAGTAATACACTCACTTTACAAAGTGCATACGTCGAATAATAAGCAACCGAAATTCACGTATCAGTGCATATAAGTAAAAAAAAAAAATGGTGGCGAAGTCAGGCGACTCGCACCCTCTAGCGTGTGCCATGTGCGTGGTACATTTTTGCACTTGCAAGCTGCAGCAGTAGTGAGAGTTTCATTTGTGATAGTATGAAGTTGCTGGGTACTAGATAGAAAAAAATCAGTAGCCCCTCCCCTGTCGAGAAAATGGGGGTAAGAGTTGCTTGTGGTGTGTTTTTTCGGTGTTCCTCCGAACAAATTGCACTGACGAGTACCACGTTGTGCTCGAACCACAACCGGTGACACGCACTGCAGCTGCTCTGATGTTCCGGCTGAGAAACTCACGTTGAAACCTGGCCGTCGCACCGGGGAAGTTGGCGCTAGCGTTACCGAGGCGTGCACCACCGTTGTCGGGTTCCTGGAGGTCAAGATGACGCTGACGTTCGGCCTCAACATCGCGCTCCCGCAACTCGGGGTCAGCGGCTCTTCGCTGACGCTAGAATCGGCACGTTGACGACGAGCCCTTTTCCGAGCGCGTTCATACTGGATGAATTTCCATAAAATTGTTTGAAAAATTAAATCTGTCCGTCACGTAAGACAATCAATGGCTCATACCCCCTTAAGCAATGGCTCATACCCCCCGTAAACGCGGCCTCCCCATTACGACAACAGAAGAGAAGTGAAAAAACTTGGAGGACGCTTAAGCTTCGCCTTTAAGAGTCGAACGCGATGGCGTTATCTGGACCCGTTCGCATCGCATCGTTGGCATACGGCAAGTTGACTTCATTCACTGCAACACTGAACGTGGGAAAACCAGCTTACAAAGACCAAGCTTACACCGATTCTCTTAAAGTCGGCTTCACTTTTAAACTTAAATGCATTGCGGGAAAGAAGTTTTTTCAGGGGCAATATAAGTGGTTTTATATTAAAATGTGAAGGCCCTAGCACCTCTTTTTTATTTTATTAATTGTTTGCTATTGCCCCGACGCAATCTGGTAGAAATGTTTGAGTTTCCTCGTAGCAAAATTAGGTATTCTCGTACAATAAAATTACAATCCGACGCCGATTGGTAAACAATCCGACGGCGAATCTGACGCCGAATGTTAAAGTCGTACTTTACCATTTTTCTGACGGATTTCACTGTGAAAAAATTAATTTTGTTCACCAAAACCTTGCACCACGTGGAGGGCCTTGCGCGGTCGATGTGGTTGGATGATTTTCTCCGCCACCCGCGATCACACGTCGGTTGCCGACAGCGTTACTAGATTACCTCTTTAAGAGGTAATCTAGTAACGTTGGTTGCCGACGCCTGATTTTCTGCTACGCGGGGCCCTAAACGCTATTGCGTTAATATGCGCTGGAATGGTTAGCGGCAACGCAGCCAGCTGTGGTAGCAGACGACGACGAACGCTGGAGCAGTGGCACGAGCGCGTGCCGAACACGAGCGCAACCCGAGGGGCGCCAACGAGCCAGTTGCGGAACAAGACGATGACGCTCGAGCCAATGTTGATGATGATAATTTTGTGCGTACATGGACGTCACTGGAATCTGTGAGTTATAACACGGCCGCTGGATAAAAACTTATCCAGCGGCCGTGGTTATAACAAGCTTCGCTTGAATAGCAAGTAATGAGGGGAAGGCAGGGAGGCTAACTACGCAGCGCCTAGTTCGGCTATCCTGCACTGGGGCAAGGGATAAGGGGTCAGAAATGTGAGGCGACAATAAAAGTAAGCAGCATGCATGCACACACGTTGAAAGTTTCATGGTTTAGATGATAGTCAGAAGCTCATCACTGAAAGAGATGCTCAATGAGGTATGAGTGAACAGGTGCCGAGAGTATACTGGCCACATGCTTACAATGAGTGTGTGTTTGTTACCGTGGGATTATACTTTCAGTAAACATACCAAAAACAAGGACTGAGAAAAAGGGTAGCTGGTTGGTGAGCGATCATGAGCGATCAAAAAAAGTCACGGTTTCGCCCGACAGGCAAAGCCTTGTTTGAAATAGCAAATTATTAGACTGCTATACGAAGTAAGGCTAGTCGTTTATAATCGGCTGTATAAAGTGCTGTAAGCATTCGCTTACTAAGTTAAGAGGAATCCTTTAGCTCTGGCCCAACTCCGATTCCACCTATTCAAATACTTGTAAAACGCCGAAATGTTTTTCTCAGAAAGCCATTGGGCCGATTTGAATGAAATTTGTTGCATTTGAGAGAGAAAGTTAACTTCTAGTTACTGTTGGAAGGGGAATTTCGATGTGAAGCCTTAATTTTTAAGGAACTTAAAAAAAATTCTATGTTCTGAAAAATAGACGCAGGAAGTTTATAAATTCGTAGCTCTGCACAAAGAAGAGATAATATAGTTCCGTCACCTGCATCCGTTAGAACATTGAAATCGGACAAATTCGATATGTCAATTTATATTGTACGTGAATTTGTTACATTGTTTACAAGGGTATCACTTCACTCGTCTTTCTCCACTTCGATAAAAAAGGGTTCAGCCCCCCCTTTAACAAGCACGTTGTCACGCGCGCACAGGCGAGCACAAACACATCTCACTCGATGGCCGCAGACACTGGCGTCGGAACGCTGGCATGCTGAAGAGCGGCAGCTGCAGCGAGTGGATTCCCGTTCGGTCCTGCCTCTTGCTTCAACGCGAACTAGGTGCTCGAGAACACAGTGCGCAGGAAGTTATCGCTCTAAATCGGCTGGCTAGCTTTCGAAGCCAACGCAGCTTGCCTCCAAGATAGGACGGGCGCGGCCGTGCTCAGCCGGCTCAGCCTGGAGTAGACGCGGGGATGAGCACCAACCTGAACCCCCCCCCCCCCCCCCCCCCCCGCTCCCCTGCTCCCAGCGCACCTCCCCGCTCCCCCCACCCTTTGCGCACGTGAGAAGACGGCGCGCACCATCCCGCCTCCCTTCCTTGCGAGCGCCGCAACACCCCGCCGCCATCAACTCACCATACTTCTCAGCTCACCCTGGCAAGCTTTCGCTCCCACCTACAGCAAACTGAACCTTTGATTAGCAGCGTTTGAGGCAGTGCCTTTTCCTAGAGGAATATCACTACTGGAAATACTATATTTCTCGGGTGCGGCACCCCTTAGATGAAGACTTGACAAAGAAAGATACAGGACAGCGTAACATTTCAAGGCACCTAAAGCGCAACCTTGCATTTGAAATTAAGCTTAATAGGAGAATAAATTGCACTGAGCAAACAACGATTAGTAATCTTCCTGACCAATAGGACAGACTTGAGGAAAGAATAGCAGTTTTTGTTGCGCATTTGAAGCCCATATTTTAGATTTCGTTACAAGTTATTGTCTAAATGTCTTAGGGGAGCTGGACATCACCAATCGCTACGAGCTAGTTCAATTTCTTATTTTAATTTGGAATGTTTTCGTCATTGCTTTCGCTAAAAATGTGAACAACAGGGCACATTATCGCCTTCGTTACAGCAAAGATCTCTTCTGAAAATTAAGTCAGAAACATCACCGTTTCTCTAAAGATACAGAAGAAATAAAGACTTTCACAAAGACTTTCACAAAAAGGTGATTGACCGTACACGTTAGGGCTATCAGGCTTTTTTTCGCCCATTTTCTGCTGCTTTCCAATATTCTAGATCTTCACATGAGAAAGACGGTCGCCTGTTGACTGCAATCCTGACTGCAAATTAGGTAATGAATATCGTCTAGACCTGTACTTTGGAGTGAGTATTACCTAGTGCCTCGAGCTATAGTCTGCACGAGCACATAAGTGAAGAGATGGAGCGGCGCGTAAATGTAGTGGCAACGCATTAGCTATGCACATCGATTTCATCAAACGATAAAGCTTGCGACAACCTCGGCTCCAGGGACGCGAACGCTGTGACGTTAGCGTCTGCGACACCGTCATTCCCCGGATCGCAATTTGCAGCTCCGTCTTCTGCCCGACCTATTGCGGCGTGTCGCGACCCTTCTAACCCATCTATGGCTTGGAGTATAATTTGCAAATGCACACACTCTTGCGCTCTTTGTGCGGTCCTTAACTTGTTCTCGAGATTAATTGTTAACCTCCAAGTTTCTGCCCCATATTGTGATCTCCAATTACACGTCAAGTAATGCGTAGGATGGATAACCGGTGGACCATTAGAGTTACAGAATGGATACCAAGAGAAGGGAAGCGCAGTCGAGGACGGCAGAAAACTAGGTGGGGTAATTGGAGATCACAGGGCTCTCCCGGTGAACTCCACTTACCTCTGTCTGGATCTCCAATTACCCCTTCGTCTTGCAGTGGACATAAATATAGGCTGCTGCTGCTGCTGTTGCTGATGATGATGATGACACTCTTGCGCAGCTGAATGGCCGACAAACAATTGTGATTTTTGTGTGTGCAGTCAGACGATTATACGCATTCTTTGTGAGGCCCTCACTTCAGCGAGCGAAATTAGCCCTCCCTTCCACACTAAACGAGCTGGGCAGACGTACAGTCTCAGAAATAAAGATTATCGCAAAATGGCTCGCTTATGTGTCGCTGCTGCGTTACTTAAAACAAGCAGGATCAATTGTGCGAGATGCTTTGACTGCACTACACCTTGCAGTGTGGGATGCAACTCGTTATTTATATTTGAAGGGAATTAGAAATGTTGCTAACTATTGGTGTCGCCGGTTTTCCTGCAAAAATAAATTGCAAAAAAAATAAGATGAGGTGACCTGAAAAAAAAAAAACATTCTGACAATAAGGTACATTTCGTAAACGTGCGTAACAGTCATTATAGAAAAAAAAAAGACAGCAGAAGAAAGGCACATTCCTGACTACCTGCAATTAAACAAAAGTAAGTCAAATAATTCAATCGAATAATACAAAATAAATAAGTTAACACACAAAGATATCATCATCATAATCATCATCATCAGCCTATATTTATGTCCAATGCAGGACGAAGGCCTCTCCATGTGATCTCCAATTACCCCTGTCTTGCGCTAGCTGATTCCAACTTGCGCTTGCAAATTCCCTAACTTCATCACCCCACCTAGTTTTCTGCGATCCTCGACTGCGCTTAATTCCCTTCTCTTGGTATCCATTCTGTAACTTTAATGGTCCACCGGTTATCCATCCTACGCATTACATGGCTTGCCCAGCTCCACGTTTTCCTCTTAATGTCAACTAGAATATCGGCTGTCCCTGTTTGCTCTCTGATCCAAGGATATACTGAGTGTTTATACAAGAATACAACGCCACTTTCAGTAAAGATTATTATAAAGATTTCAAAATTTTAATAATTATGGGGTTTTACGTGCCAAAACCACGATATGATTATGAGGGACGCCGTAGTGGAGGACTCCGGAAATTTGGACCACCTGGGGTTCTTTAACGTGCACCTAAATCTAAGTACACGGGTGTTTTCGCATTTCGCCCCCATAGAAATGCGGCCGTCGTGGCCGGGGTTCGATCCCGCGACCTCGTGCTCAGCAGCCCAACACCATAGCCACTGAGCAACCATGGCGGATTATAAAGATTTCAGAGATGATCGCTGTAATCTCATGGTGCAAGCAACGTTTATATGCGGAAAGAACCATCATCAAGGGTCATCATTGTTGCCTTCAAAGCACATGCTTGCTGTTCAAACTTAGAACAGCTTATCAGAAAGTTTTTTATAACGCTCTCCCGTGAATTGCCACACTTGTAAAGAGGCCTAGCTGAACGTCGTATATACGATTAAAGAAACCTCCCCGTATGCGCCACTTCCAACCTCATACAATGAATGGGAGAATCTATGTCATGGCACACACCATCAGAGAACGGAAACTGCAGCTGGGGTATGTGCCACAAAGTGTGTCTGTGTGACGCTTTGACCGACTGCATGTGACCGCACTCAGTCTTAGAGAGTTCCTTCTTTCCTATGCCATTTTTGTTGCTTTTCCCTCTACCATTGAATCCGTTTTTCTACAGTGCAGGGTAGATAACGGGAGACGTCCTCTGGTTACCCTCTCCATCCTTTCTTCCCTTCGGTCTCTATCGCTCTTTCAGCAAAAACAATTTAATGTCTCATAGCTGCGTTACCATCAAAGTGTGTGGGCTGAAAGCATCTCTTACAAGTCAGTCGCTACTAGCTACGAAGAACGTTACGGCTATACGGCCACGAGAGTAAAGAAAGTGGCACAGGCCCTGGGTTAGATTGCTCCACAGTCTTCCACATATGGAGTCCTCAATGATACGTCCAAATTTTGCTCCTAGAATAAATGTAAACTCTGAACGAGGAAAACTTTGGTATTTATCAACTGGAAATGTGAGCTTCATTATGTATTGCAGCGCACGCTTGCGAAATCAAAAAATGTGAACTCTACACAGATCGCACGGGAACTGAGGAAGTTTTCTCTAGAAGCAAAGCATCGGTTCTATATTGGCTTTTCGTATAGCTCGTGGTATCTTTTGCCCAGACTATCGTGCCGTATAGAACATAGCTCTGTTTCTGAACCAAACGTAATGGCTGCGGTCGGCATCGGTAGCTAGTGCCTCTCATATGCGCCTTCACTGCGCCATAACCGAGGGTCTTTACGACCACATTTATCCTAGGGGCAACAGAGGCAGCTCCACTTATGCCGGCCGCTGGGTGGCACGTTTACGGCTCACCTGTATCCTGAACTCACTAAATCGGTGCATCAACACGTAGGCTAGAGACGCCGCAAGCCATTCTGGCCCGCGGTAGGAACCAATGCACCGTATTGATCGCTCCAAACTGTTGTGAGCGAACAGAACGAGAGCAGTACGCCATGGAAAGAAAAACAGACGTACAGAGAAACGAAGAACATAATGGATAGCGATAAAAAAAAAAGGTTGCAGGAAAGAGACGACCGACACGTGTGCTGAGCTGGAATGGTTTTGTGTAGTGCGTCTGTGTCGGGTGTGTTTGCGTAGTGCGACAGCACGTGGCGTTACCAAGAACTATAATAGTTGGCGTTTGACGAAAAACGCGCCCCGAAATTCGGTTGCACACGAGCACGCGCACTCTGCATCGGCGCCTTTGGATCGGCGGTGAAAGTCCAACCAACTCCGACCACCACAGAAAGCTATTCGCTTAAAGAAATATTGAGTGGCGATTTATAGCGGTAAATTTGAGAGATTTGCGTTAACAATAAGTGGCTTCGTATCCCAGCTGCGGCAAGTTGTCTTTTCATCCACTTTTATTTCGATTTATTATCATTGCGTCCCTAGAATTGAAATTACGAATAACTTCTCCTATGCTTTCCTTGGTGTCATTGTCTGTTGGCTTACGATTGCAACTAATAAGAATAGGACCTCTGAGTTCCCCTTCTTCTCATTTATATATAATGTCAGGGCGCAAACGAGAGTGGCGCCAGTCAGAAGAAGACGATTTCACGTGTGGAGGTGGAATCTGTCTCGACAGCCATCTTGTTTATGTGTCCTTGCCGCGCTTGTATATATTGTAAATACATCTTTATTTGTGACATCCACGTCGTAACAATTTGGTGGAGGTGCGGGTAACCACGAGAGACAACAACGGAGTTCCGCAGCAATGGTCGTTGCCTCGGGCAGGACAGCATGACTGACGAAACAGGTCCTGAAACGGCGTTGCCTACGTCAACGCCTACAACCCCGACGGTTGTCCTGGCTCAGCCGCGGGATCCAGGAACGGTCTGCGGCACCGACCACCTCGACGTGGAAGACTGGATCGACACCTACGAGCGCGTAAGTGCCCACAACAAATGGGATCCGACGATTATGTTGGGTAACCTGGTGTTCTACCTACAAGGCACGACGAAGGTGTGGTATGATAAGCCACGACTTAACGACTGGGACACGTGCAAGCAGAAGCTGAGGGACTTGTTCGACCGTCCCGCTGGGCGGAAGAGCGCTGCAAAGACATAACTAGCGACCCGCGTCCAAACCTCCACAGAATCATACGTATCTTACATGCACGACGTACTGGCTCTGTGCCGTAAGGTAGACCGCGATATGGCTGAGTTAGACGAGGTAGACAAGATTGACCATGTACTGAAGGGGATCACTGACATGTGCAAAAATTGTGAGACAGTACAAGACATCATCAAAGACTGTCAATGCTTTGAGCAGGCCAAGAGCCGCCGCATTGCAACGCCGTTCGCACATCTGCCAAACACAGCTGCGACATCCTATTGTGACGACAGGATAGGAATGCAGCGACCATCCTCATCAGACGACCTGACGCGGATGGAACGGCCAGAACTTGAAGCCATGGCTCCTGCAGCCCCTTTTCCTGCCCCAGTGAGCCGAACAACTTGCCTACAGTCCCATTTGTGCAGGCAATAGTCCGCGCAGAACTCCATATATATGCCGCAGGCGACACGTAGTACGTCAACTTTTTGGTGAAGGCAATTGGTCAATAAACCCACACATTCTACCTCCAGGCATCACAGCGGCCGGATTCGAGACCCTCACTATGTAACGAACAGGAAAAAAGGAAATCGAGGGCCCAATTATTATTAGTCAAATGATAAGGAGCCAACAAACAATGACACCAAAGACAGCATAGGGGGACTATTGTAGGTCTTAATTAAAGAAATGATAAATAAATAGAAATAAGTGTGGATGAAAAAACAACTGGCTGCAGGTGGGATATGAACCCACGTCTTCGAATTACGCATTTCTGTTTATTTATCACTTCTTGAATTCAACCAAGAACTGCAGTTTACCCCCCTATGGCTGCCCTTGGTGTCATTGTTGGTTGGCGGCTCTCATGACTTGACTAATAATAATCGGGCCCCTCAGTTTCCTTCTTTCTTTATATATATATAAAACATGATGGCAGCCGTTCTTCTTTGGATCTGGTGTTTAATGAAATCATGAGCCATTCTACTCTGTGAAGGTGGATGACCAGCGAAGCTGTTTTGCACCAGACACAGAGGTGACACCGAAGGGGGAGACCGCGTACAGTCTGGACTCCCGAGGAGCAACACGTCTACGAAGAGCGACGGCAGGTACAGAGACGAGAATGCAATCGTCGCCGGGAGTGCGCACTACACGCGACCTCCCCATTACGACGAGAGAAAGGAAGGGAAATTCAAAATGGAGAACGGAACTTTGTCTTTCATACACGCGCGACGGTGCCGCCGTCTCGGGAGAGCAACAGGAAACTAGGCACTGCGAACAGTTGGAAGGCCGAGAAAGAGAGGGTGGTGCGAACATAGACATGGCCGACGCGGGTCGGCCTTTTGGGCTAAGATACGGTCGTAGCCTTTTTTTATTTTCCTTACACCTTCGTATTTTTCTTTAACGTGGGAATAAAAACCTCTGTTATTGCTCTTGTTCCATTTATTTGGGTGCCAGGTGTGACAAGGGTAGTTCATGGGTGCGTTACAGGTCCCGAAGCCCACCACTCCGAGTCCACAGGGGTATGTGTCATTGCACTTGGGCCCCTTCTTCACTCTCACCAGGATCGGCCCACATTTCTGCACACGCACCACAAAAATTCGCCGGAGGCCTAGCCATAAACAGCTTCGCTGCAAAAAGTGCAGGCGCACGTAGAAAACGAAAACAGAAAAGGAAAAGGTCGGGGTCCAGCCTTTGACACTCGTAATGCTAACGCAATAAAGAGAGTAAGAATTGCATCAACTGTCGAAAAGAGGCCAGTGACATGTAAAAAACAAACACTCCAATACTAAGAAGTAAACATGTTCTGTTCTTCGACGCTGTTTATCGTATGAACGCAATGTATCGCTCCGCATACAGGCACGGCGTCAGTGAAGAATGTTTCGCTATACTTGGTGTCAGAATCGATAGCTGCACTTAATGGAGGTCTAGTTATTTGTTTCCTAAAATTGCTTCGTGTTCTTTTTTGTTCATGTTTTTTTGTGTATGTGAGAGAGAAATATGAAACAGACAGTGAACAAGCAAGAAAGACCGTGGCGTGGGCGGCTGACGCCAGGAATATACTTGAGATAGCCAGCGGCTGTTGCCTACCAGCGGAGATCGAAAGTGGAACCAGACGACAAGCAGATGATCACAATGACAACGTCTTTAGCATCGGCCTGACCTCAGTCGAAGCCTTTTTCAGCTTTCTTCGAACGTGAGAACCCTTTCAGCTTATAAGGCATCAATATCGAGTTTAAATGCGGTGTTCGTGCCCAGTAAACCTCCATTGATTGCGTGCGAATACAGGTGGCTCTCGCTCCTATATTTTCCAAATTGGGAACCTTTTCTTTGTATAATATTCTAGCGTATTCTAGTGTATTTTCTATGTATAGCATTTTAGTGTATACTTTTAATTGTATCCCAATACTACTGCGTTCTTTGTTACGCCAATTTCTACTGTTTTTAGTAGCTGACATTGTTGCTCCTTCCTTGTTTTTTCTGCCTTGCTACTGCTGTTAAGTGCGAAAGCGTAATCGTCGGTGCTACAGCCTTTGTCAGGCATTTTCTTGCTGTAAGCCTTAGTATGCGAGACAACGTATGTGTCTCAAACTCTTCCTATATATATATATAGTCCTATCATTGCCTCGTGTCTAACGCTTTGTTTTAGATCGCATATATATATATATATACAATAGAAGCACGTAGGAAAAACATAACAAGACTTTACCGACGTTTCGGCCGTGGTCCGGCCTTCATCACGAGTACCTATACTATATATATATATATATATATATATATATATATATATATATATATATATTCAATCTAAAACAAAGCGTTAGACACGAGGAAATCACAAATGTAGCTTCAAACCGGCCTCGAAATAAAACCAGTCGTGCCCTTGTTTCTTCTCACCATGACACATTTTGTCCATTATATCGTGGGTCAAAACAAACGGCTAAACACGCTTAGAGGAATTGTGTATGTTTGGCTTCTCGGGTGCGGCTGCGGGCAGCTGGTGGGAAACAACGAACAAATTTTAAGGAAATGTCGACGGGGGAATATGGTATTCGGGCACCCGAAGGAAGAGCGCCAGAAGAACCATACACGTATAAATGCCGGCGAAGAGGTGTCCGCACAAAAGCGAGGTTGGTGGGGATGGATTGAACTTCCGTGATTAGGCACCCATTGTTGGGCTCCCCCGCCAAACCTACCGCACCGTCGTCCCTTTTCACAGGCAGGTTGGCTCACCATATCTCACACCGCTCGGGTGGTTTCCCATTGAATGCGAGCTGCAGGCATCTCGACTTCCCTTCTGTGAAGGATGTGCAGAGTTCCCTCTGCCATTATCACTATAGGCTATCAACACGTGCTCCCGTACGTATACGTTCACTTCCAGCACAACCGCTCGCTTTCAGTCCTACCGCAAGTGATACTCGTTTTTTGAGCTGAAAATAAACAGACGAGCTTTTATGGCGGTAAGCTGCCGACAGCTACTGCATTTGTCTATTTATTTCAGAAGTCGAAGTAATGCCGCAAGGTGAAGAATTGTGAGCGAGAAATTTTAGTTCCGCGAACGTTGGAGGTACACGGGCATGCTGCACGTTTGAGGTCGAATCAAGCATTACACTTAAAATAAAAACAAGAAAATACGCACAGCACCTGTTCGATTATGACTGATCAAATATGCAACCGTCTTCCACGAAGTGTTCAAGCTCTCACGGGAAAGGAGTCTTTCGAGAAAAGTTATAGTCTCGCGCAAGTCAGAGGGCGCAATGCATCCATCATATAGTAAGCACCCGATTTACGCTAAAAAGTAGCAACATCACTTGATTTTGCGCAGAAAAAGAAAGCGTTTCCTGAGAGGAATTTTCATACAAGAAAATTTAAAGAATGTTTTTAACGAAACAAAAGAAAAAAAACTGACAAGAAACCAAAATACGCAGATTCAACGCACTGTCGTAGTTTAAGCAGCTTTAGAAACAGGGAACTCAAAGTAATGGGGCTCAATCAGGCAGGCGCATAAAAGAACGAAAAGAAAGTAGAAAAAAAGCTCTATCGGCATGCAGAAGACTTTGGGTTTTATTGCGAAAGCAACTTTACGGACACTCTAGGCTAATTACCTTTGTCATTGTCGCCGTCATATTCCGTATAAAGTCCAAGCGTGATAAGTTCAGTGGCCACGCACCGTATGCTGTGGGTGCGAGGGAAAAGGCGCGGGCGTGAGACGAGAAATATGGTGTCTTGATGCGCGCCATCTTCCTGCGTGCCCATTGTTGCAAGTCAAGTAATCAAGTGTGCGCTAGGGGAGGAAAGCACGCGTCTCCGCCTCGAACCCGGTCGTGGCTGCGCATGGCTGTCAGCGTGGCTTGGAGCATCTGCGGCCAATACAAATGGGCTTGGCGGACCGAGATGACTCGTGGCTTATGTGTGCTGTCTTCTCGCGCACCAAGTGTTGGAGGTGAAGTATTCGTAAGTTTTCGAGACGCGGTAAAGCGAGAGGCAGCATGAAGCAGTCGCTCCCCTCTTCCGGTGCTCTTCCTAACACCAGCGTTGTGACAGTGTGTGCTCGTGGTCATCGAGAGAGCTCTGTTCATGCTTACCATGACACCATGGTTAATAATTTAATTAGTAAACTAATGTTTGCAGCAGTTTATATGGTTGATAAAACTATGAACCTTGCTTCGTGCAGTTGTCTAATACGTTGCTATCGATATCAACGCTTCGCCTTTCGGGCGGAACCGTGCCATTTTTGGGTACACAAGACCGCTCGAAGACGCTTTTTTTTTGTATACTACCGGATAACACGAAGCTTGTTGGAATTAGCGAGGCATAGCAGTGATGGCAGGTGAAACAAGCACGGCCTCGTCGCCTGCGTGTATAGCTGAGCTCTGAGTTTGTCACGAGGTCGAATGCGATGCATGATACGTGTCGAGCGAAGAGTATTGACGAGAGGCGCATGTTCCGAGAAGTACGACACATACTAAATATATTATGACTTGTGTCACAATGGCACATACCAATTCTGGGGAATTAGCCAGGAATGAACTCATGTCCACTGGCCTAAGAATGGGGTAGCCCAAATATAAGAAATGTAAGAAATTCGAAGAAGCCATTGAATATCAGGCCCTGTTTCATTGGGCAGTCAGTGTGCTTTAGATACCTATGTGAAGGGGTTATATTTAGTACTGGTTTTATGTCGTGAGTTATTGCTTCATTACGCGCTCACTGGAAAAACGTCGTCGGTCAACAATCAGGAATATATAATTTGTCTATTCATCAAGAAATGTTACTGTGTTGTACTTTCGCCAAATCCTGGACGATGAGGCAAAGAAAGCTCCGATTTAATAACAGTGAGTGATGTTCTAACTTAGGGGAATTGTTGTTTGAACACAAATTAGGCATTTGCTTTCCTATCGCTGCAATATATGCACGAGCATGTATCTCATTGAACAGCGAATGAGACGCACGCAATAGCACGCGTTGCTGCCCACTCAGCACTCATCAATCACGCGAGTGTTTTCAAACTGTTGCTGGAGTGAACTCGCTGCTTTATGATGGGCTGCTTTTGATGAACAAACGCGTAACCACTCGGCGAGTTCAAAACAACGATGTGAGTCGTCGACACCGAGTTCTAGTTTGAGGCTTAGTGTATATGTACTGTGCTTGGGAAAGTTGGGATTAGATGATATACGTCTTCATCCTCATGGCCACACGCGCGTGCTGTGGAGTGGACGCACTTGTAATTAGTAATAGGAAGTGTGCGGTGTGAGATGTTACGAGACGCAAACAGTACAAGGGTCACAATGTGACAACAAGCTGCACGTCAAGACCAATGAGCTTTATATTCCCGGTAATTTATCGCTGTTGATATGCTCGATAAAGGCGTTTGTGCAGCGTTTCTCCAGACAATGTACGGCGAAGACGTGAAGCAGAGAAATCTTGAACGAAGTTGTTTTAGCTTCTGTTATGTAATATGCAAGCTAGGAAGCAAGCCTGTGGAAAATTTGTAACTTCAATAATTTGCAGGAGAAAATGTTTCGTTTCTTGATACGTAGTTAATAAACATAGACCACAATTTTCTCATTCGTCTGTATTGTATTTCGTTGCATTCGTTAGCGTTTTCATCACAGCGATCAGCATAAAACAACTCCACCAAAAATTAAAGGTATCCGCCGGCCTGTTCTCGTCAATTCAAGCTTTAATTGTTTTACTATAATGAAGTAATTTATTAACTAAACAAAACTTTGCAGATCCCACGCACTGTGGGAATCGATGTTATGCGAAGCAGTTTGTAGGTACCTGGCTACTCTAGCATTGTTTGGGGTTGTGCAAACGATTACGTTAAGAAACTCGAGAAAAAGTTAAGGACCGCACAAAGAGCGATGGAGCGAAACATGTTAGGCCTAACGTTAAGAGACAGGAAGAGAGTGGTGTGGATCAGAGAACAAACGGGGATGACCGATATTCTAATTGACATTAGGCGGAAAAATGAAGCTGGGCAGGCCATGTAATGCGTAGGATGGATAACCGGTGGACCATTAGAGTTACAGAATGGATACCAAGAGAAGGGAAGCACAGTCGAGGACGGCAGAAAACTAGGTGGGGTGATGAAGTTAAGAAATTTGCAGGGGCAAGTTGGAATCAGCTAGCGCAAGACAGAGGTAATTGGAGATCACAGGGAGAGGCCTTCGTCTGCAATTGACATAAATATATGCAGATGATGGTGGGCATGATGATTATGAATTAACCATTACCAGGTGAACCAACGTGTTTCTGCAAATTAAGTAGCTGCGTGTGGGTCGAAGCGTACGAGTGTTTGACGATAGTAGCATGATGACAACCACGTCGAAGACAATCGTATGGCAGCAGAGGCGTGGTATCCACTCTGGCCATTCGACGCCAGCTTACGACATGACGATTGTTGGGTTCTAAATGGGTAATGAATTGCGTGCGGAACACGTGCGATCGTGGCCTAGTTTTTAGGAAGTTCTGCAGAAGACTTTAAAAAGAAACGATGGAAATCCTCATACCATACGATACCTTATGCCACCTAAATGTAAATATGTGCCTTTTTACACGCTGCTATTTATGGGGTTGTACAGTTTTTGGAGAACTCTCATGTTAGATCGTAATGCAGGACCAATTCTATCATCACAGTGACATTTCATTTCGTTAATTTTACAAGGGAAATACTTTTTTGATCAAAGAGACTTGCAACCGGCCTGGTAACCAATATTGATCAAGTGTATCCTTTTGCCTCCCTTTCAGAGAACTGCTTACTGAAATGTTGCTTTTGTGCTTGTAGAAGCGGCTATGGCTGTTTTGGCCGCTACGGAGATAACGTACGCACGTATGTTTTATATTTGTAAGAAATACAACGAAAAAAAAATAGCGATCATGTGCTAATGGCTAGAGCACTGGGCTGCTGTGCTCCACGGCAAAAGTTCGATTCCACCGTCAGTCACACTATAATTTCTTTTAGTAAAGCGAGGCGAGACAGGAACTTGCCTACCGCAGAGTGCCCAGAATAAGGAATGCTTCGCATTAAAATAATTGCCAAATGAAAGGTGGAAAACTAACCACATCACCAGTACGTCGTACACACAGTATGCGCTTGGCCATCAGAGTGAATTTGTCTGCTCCCGAATAAATCGCATGCACTTTCTTCTATGCTGTGACCAATATTGAAGTGATAAAATATAGGGTGCTGAACATATAGATAATTCCACTATTGTCTATCTTATCGCGTAAAAGAAGTGACAATATTTGTTTTTAAAAATAAAACAACACGCGACATAAAACATAACTGTATGACAACAAAGAATTATGCCGAAACCCTTGACAATGATTGCTAACAGGCGAAGGCTTCTAGAAAGCTGTTTGCTTTGTCAAAGGAATGAAGCCCTTGAAGGCGTATATTTGTTGCAGTGAGGATATTTAGACAGCGTTGGTTGTTTCATTGCATGATTTTGTAGAGAACGAGGACGTCAACCAGTGAAACTGCAATATGATTACGAGGCACACTGTTGTGCTCCGGAATAACTTCGACCACATGGCGTTCTTTGACGTCTACCTACATCTAAGTAAACGAGTGCTTCTTACGTTTCGCCCCCATCGAAATGTGGCCGTCGTGGCCAGTATGGAACCTGTGACCTCGAGCTCAGCAGGGCAACGTCATATCCGCTAAGCCATCGCGGCGGGTACCACAGCATTTAAGCCTTCAGACACCCCAAAGCTCTCGTGTAAAAGTACGAGTATGTGCGGCAACTGTACGTCTCAAAGAACTATCATAATTTCCGTTCCGCGACGAACGCGCCCTGTAACTCAGTTTCGCGAGACCACGTGCCCTTTGTGTCGGCGGTGCAAGTCTGACTCACCATCACCGTCCACCATGAAAACAGGTGAAAGAGCTACATAAAGCTATTCACATTAAAAGCATGTTTGCTTTATCTTAAATTATTACAGAGCCCTTCTGACTGCTTTTGTAGGTAGATAAGTCGGGGGCGTTAAAAAGCACTGAAGCCACCAATCAAAATTTCAGCATCACTGCTTTGTATGTCGAGTACAAGAACCAGGCTATGGCTGTGCAAGGTATTAAACTTCGGCAGCGTCAGTAAAATAACAGCCTAGATAATACTGATACTGTCAGAAATAATTTACTAGCCAGTTTTAAATCCACAACTTGCGTTATATATAGTTTGTTGATCTTCAGCCAGAAAATAAAATTTCTGCGTTTCAGATGTATTTCAATGGATATTGCTTTGTAGTTGTTTATTAAATGATGAGATCTCGGTAACACAGGCAGCCAAAGCCCCATGAACAGCAAAGCTATTTTTGGCCATAATTTGCCAAATTCGACAAGGGGAAGAGAAGTGAGAGTGACTTCCGAAAGGTTCATGATTTCTTTCTCCTTTGGTTTTAGAGATCCGTTACTTCTTTACTTGCTCGGCTAAAAGCATACTTTGAGGGCAAGGCTTTTACTCGCTAGCTCGGCAGATAGAGGCGGGCTTCTTTTGGCCTTTACAGGATATTCGCGGCACCGAAAATGACGTTTCAGGTGCAATAAAGACTCGCATTTATGTGTGTAAACCTTACGACACCTGTTTCGTTGCTTATGTTAAAACTTCGGTCGCTTTCATGATGCGACAGCAAAGAGCCGCGTGTCTCGGCTTCAAAGAGAAAATGACGAGGTGGAAGGACAGTGAAATATAATCCTCAGGCCCAGCGATGTGCTCACGCGAAAGCAATGATAAAAAGCCAGAGCGGTATTCAAAACAGCGCCACCTTCTTTTTCACCGCTCTCTGCGGCGGGTATCTGCGCTTGTTATAAATGAATGCTCGAGAGCGGGGAACACTGAATTATGCGACATTAATCTTCATATTTCGGAACCGCCAGACTTGTTTAGCCCTGTGCGGATAAGTAGCGTGGAGCTAGCTCTTTTCAAAGGAAACTTTGCTTCTTTTGCCTGCGTATTTGTTTTAGTCCGTACAGTATAAAATTACCCCGCACTTCTAGCGTTAATTTATTGCCTCAAGCTCGCGTGCGACAAAGTCACAGACTTATCGAAAGAAACTCAGCTCTATTCAATGAATAATGCTGAAAAACTGTCCGGTCATCTTCCTCACAGAGTGGGACTACACTGTGATCTTGCTAAACAATTTAGCGAGACTTCTAATTTAGTTTTAGTGGCAAATGAGCGTAAGATCTAATGCACTTTCGCTACCAATATATTTCGTGTTCACGTTGTCGATAATATTCTACAGTTCCACGTGTGTGCTTCGGTTGCTCTGCCGTGACACCGCATCGAAACGCCGATTCGAGATCGGTGACTGCTAAGCGTTGCATGGTTCTAGTTTGTGGCTCATGTGCATCGTTCAATCTGTCCGTGCAGCTGCATTTATTGGATGCATTGGGCGGCACATTCGTGAACGCTTTCGCATTAGCTGGCTATGATGGCGCCACTTATAAGAAGGCATATTAAAACTTTCTATACGAAGTGCTGAAAGAACACTGTGCCTCATATGTTTGCAGTTCCCACTGAGTGAAGAGAGCCACTGCTTCGATAAGCTTTCGAAAAATTGTCAGTGGCGACTATTCTACACCAAGTGCACTTTATATTAACGCGAGTTTCCTGCGACGCTTGCCACGTCAGATTTCCGAATCGGAACATGAAGCTTCGGTGGTTTCGGCTAACACCTGCTGCGGTTCCCGCTGTGGTTCTCTTCGAAGCTCAAGGAGTCAATGCCAGGAGAAGCTTTCGAGCTTCCTGACGGAGGAGGAGGAGTGGTTACCAAATAGAAACGAGTGCACCTGAAAACTTCTTATGATTTCGTTATTCTGCAGCTAAGAAGAGTGGCATGTGCGCATCTGAGTGGCATAGCCACCAGCCTGAGCTCGTGAGTGCTGTACTTTGGCACACCTCTGCGACCGCTACCCGTTCGTCCGTGCTCGAGCATAATAAACTTCATTAAAATGTATTCATGTTTGCTGTAGAACAAACAGAATAAGAAGCATAAGCATTTAGATGAACGCGCATAGGAAAGGCCTGCGCATAGCGAATTGACTTTGATCTTGTTGTCAACGACTGACAGGTAAATAATTACGAAGCTTTACACAGCAAGCCAATATATCCACCTATGGCAGCTGGATAAATGTGCATCAGCATCTCTCAACTTGGTGCATTTAAAAGTGCGCTAAAATTTTTACTACTGGGATTGGATCATTTAACCCCAAAAGAAGTGTGAACGTTGACGCCGTGTGTTTGAATCGCTAGCTGGTGTTCGGAAGCAGATGACCCTACTGCTGATGCAAACTGGAAGTTTGTTTTCGTCATTTCACAGTGGGTCTGTTTGATTTATATTCATGTGACTTGGCCTTAATCGTCCGTATTATGTTTGCAATATAGCCAGAGATGACGGTGCCCACGGAACAAAGCCAATATCGTCTATACACGACCTCCAAGGATGGTTATCAGCTAAGCCTGAGAGCCAGAGGCTTTGTCGATGAAGAGGAGAAAAGAAAGGGGTAAGGCAAGGATGTTATTCAGAACAGCGCCTGGTTGGCTAGCCATGGCTGAGGGATAGGAAATAAAAAGAGAGGAAGGGAAGGCATGGTGTAAGAACGCATGCGTGCAGCCGGTGCCACGTGCAATATCTCCAGTTTGCTTCAACGTGTCTGACTGCTACTACCATCACGTGCTGAATCTTGTAATGTCACAGTCTAGTGGGGCGTTGTAACGCCTCATCTCTCCAGTTTGAAATAAATCAGTCGTTGGTTGTCCCTCGAAGCAGTAGTAGGTAGTCGTTTCCTTCTGCGGCACTTCCTCGCCCCGACCGTTAGGCGCGTCCACCACCCCGTCAGGCAACGACACCACGCAGCCAAAGGCGTTCGCTCAGGCTAATTACCCTCAAGAAGTGCAAAAGTGCCTTCACTGCATCGTGGGCCAACGAGCGATGGAGATGGTGTTGGACCAGTGTAATCACGGACAGCATCCGATTGTCCAGTCATCGCAATTTATCGGAGAGTGGCTCAGCTTCGTAAATTAAATCGGGCTCAATGGCACTATAGATGGTCGATGTTCTCTTCGCACATCACAGGTCATTTCAATTTGTGTAGGCAAAACTTCGTGAAGGTAACCTACGCAGCCGACATAGAAGCGATGCCTCACGCCATTGAAGTCCGTGTGGAGGCCCGAGTTGCACCTAAGGGTTTAGTCCAATCGAGTAATCTGGTGCGCCTTGTATTTGGCGTGCTCGACTCTGCTAACGAGGGTGTGCATGCCAGGTGGCGAAGCTGCCTTCATCATCCGCCCTGAGAATGTAATGGGAACTAGAGCACTGCACGGGCCGATTTTTGCATGGCCCGTTTTTACATTGGGCGGCCCGCCCGAGCCCGATAAAAACTTTTATGGCGAGACCCGGGCCCGGCCCGAGACCGAAAAATACATGTTTTTCAGAGTTGAGAAGCCCGAGATTAACTCGCAGAAAGCCTGAGCCCGGCCCGGGCCCGCGTTAAAAAACCTGAGCCCGGCCCGGGCCCGGGTCAAAAAGCACACGCCATGCCCGAGCCCGGCCCGAGCCCGTGAAAAAACTGCTCTACCCGGCCCGGCCGGGCTTTCGGGTAAGCCCGAGCCCGTGCAGTGCTCTAATGGGAACACCCAGTGGTGTTCTTCATGAACCACTCGAGCAGCTTTGTTTGCGTAACCACTTCCAGGGGACGTACTTTGACACGTTCCACTTCGGCGGTAGTTCGCCTAGGCAACAATTAATTTCACCTTCAGGCGCGCTGATTGGCTGGTTGAGCAAAAATTGAAGGAGCTTATTGGCTGGTTGAGCCCGACGTGATTCAATTTTGCTCAACGAGCCAATCAGCGCGTGCCTAAAGGCGAAGTAGTCACCTCGAACTATCGCTGAAGTGGAACGTTCAGAATACGTCCCCAGCTCTGTCGCAATGGCCAGCCAACCCCTGAGAAGCAATTTTGTGGTGTTTTTTTTCTTTCACGTGGTGGTGAAGGCGTCCACTGGTCATGATCTCTATGTCGGAGACCCGACTGCATGCATACACCGTAAAGCCGACTTTAGGAGGCGAAACACAGCTCGTTTATGGCACGGTTATCTTTGCCGAGCATACAAAAGCGCTTACGACCACAGGCCAGTAGTGTATGCCCAAAGCATGTATATCGCCGCCGTGGTGGCGTAGCGGCTGTGGCATTGTGCTGCTAAGCCCGAGGTGGCGGGATCAAATTCCGACCCTGGCGGCCGCATTTCGATGGGGGCAAAGTTGCAAAAACTCCCGAGTACCGAGAATTTGGTACACGTTAGACCGTAGGTGGTCAAAATTAATCCCCAGCCATGACGTGCCTCATAATCACATTGTGGTTTCGGCAAGTAAAACTGCAGAATAAAAAAAGGCATGTAGAATATAGCTACATTGCCTGGCCGAGTTGCGCTATAGAAGCGGTCATGTGTTTTGAAAGAGCGCTACTGCCGAGAGCATAGCATATATCGGTGGAGACGGCCGCTGGTCCGAGAGCCCCCTGGCGTCCCAACGCATGATGCCCTTTTTACGATTACAAGAATACACTGCAGTTGACTGGAAGTGGCGTCTTCGGGCGTCCGTTCTGAATAATTGAGTCTTCTCAGAGTGCAGTACAAGAAGGCATCCTGGTGTGTCGTAAAGTATATCCGGCTGCATCTGGAATGCATCACTGCCCTGAGTTTACAACTCCATTTATTTGCACCAACCAGTGAAATAGTTGTCATTGCTTCTACTTTAGCATATAGAACAGGGGCCGGAAAACCACACAGACAACACTGAAAGGCAGCTGAGCAGTGGCGTGATGAGCAGCCGCAGTTACATTTATAACTGCGGCAGTCTAACTTTTGCTCAAGTGCACACTTGCCTACCTGGCATATCATAAATAATCTCGCAAATAATTACTTCAAAATTAAGAATGAAGCTTTTGTTGCTGCGTTAATGGATACACTTTGATTCCCGTTACCGTTATTGCACTTTTGACGTGCATTGCTCTTGCGCGATTTTGGCTGCAGTATTTACAATATTTAGCAGGTCGAACGTCGTTTTGCACTTTAATTCAGAAGCAACCTTTGAAAGGGAGCAAACTATGCGGATAGAGAGAGGGATATAAGAAAGGCAGGGATGTTAACCAGTCAAGAGTCCGGTTGGCTACCCTACGCTGGGGGAATGGAGAAGGGGAAGAGAAAGAAGGGAGAGAGAGAGGGTGGGGGTATGGAAACGTGCACGGATGGTACTGCAGAGTCATATATAGGCGCTCGTACGAACCAGACGCTCTCAGAAAGCACAAATTGGATGATTATAAGCTTCAGCAAAATATAGCAACAGGAACCAGGAGTGAGTTGATTAGAAGAGGTTTGTTCAGGTGCGCCAAGTCGTGGTACATCCTTACCCATTAGAATAAAACGGCGGATTTTCGGCGGCACCAAGATTAAAACCCAGTACCTCGCGCACTACCAGGAGGCCCTATAGAGATTTGCGAGTGTCTCTGGGCAGCCCCGTGTCCCCACCAGAGCTTTGGTGAAAATTCGCAGCTGCTCCGGAAGGCAGACGAGTGCTGCCACCGAGTACCTACCGGTGAAATAGGTACAATTGCACTCCCGGCCTGGTGCTCGGCTACTAAGGGAGTTTCAGACGCTCGGGAGGACACCACCCTATTGGGAAGTTGGCGGCATGCGACCTCCAGACTCTTTTTGAAGTTGCATGGTGTTTTGTTGGTCTTCGCTCTCCCACAGCAAGTATAGCGGTCTGAACGAACCTCTCCCAAGCAATGAAGGAGGAGGAGGAATAAACGTTTGTTAAGCAATGCACCCTTCCAAAGCCTGACGTCTAGCCGGGGGGCTGCTTGTACCCGTCTTATAGACCGGTGGGTGTCCAGCGGTGGCGATTGAACCACGAAGTTCCCACAGCAGAATCGGGCATCCTTACCACTAGGCCACGACTGTCGTTAGAGAAATCTGCGGGTGTGGGGCCAAAATAAATTTAACGAATTGGTAGATTTTTCAAAAAAAATGGGAAGCTCATAAACGTTCACTAGAAGTTCATAAGCGATATATAGAGATAATATTCAATTAGCTCTTATTCAAGCATATGCGTCTACGTTCACTGCACATGTAAGTTGCAGCCACACAGAACCCATGTTCTCATAGATGTGTGCGCGCACGTTTATTGCATATTTCGCGTTAGTACGATGCGTGGGGCGTGGGTTCGCAATATGTCGAGGTAAGTGATCCCTACGCGTTTCTTGTTTGCTTCGCAAAACCTGAACTGAACTCTGATGGGACAGCTTCGCCATGACTCGTTAACTGTTCGCATTAACTCCTTTTAAGGCGAAGCATTATATGGCTAGGCGAAATCATGTATGGCTAGGTGAATTCGCCTGTCTACAGAAAACTATCATCATCAGCATTGCCTCGAGCGCCGTCGTCTTCTTCCGCAGCTGGCTCATTGGCGCCCCTCGGTTTAATTGCGCTCGTGCTCGTGCTCGGCACGTGCTCGTGGCACTTCTCCCGCGTTCGTCGTCGTCGTCTTCTTCCACAGCTGGCTCCGTTGCCGCTAATCATTCCAGCGTAGAATTTCACTTCTCTTCTGTCGTCGTAATTAGGGCAGGCCGCGTTCACGGGGCCATTGCTTATAAGGGGGTATGAGCCATTCATTGTCTTGTCGTAATGGACAGACTTAATTTTGAAGCAACTTAATTTCGAAGAATCGAAAGCTGCAATGGCGGGCGAATACTGCTAACCACGCCACCAAGCAAACTCGAGACATCGAACGCAAGCGAAAACGGCGGACTGTGGGCATACCGTCAGTGACGTTGTTCTCTCCGTCGCAGCCGAACGTGTGTGTAAGCTCATAATTGAGAAATACTTTAATGAAAGAACCCTCGAGATTAACCCAGTGATAAATAACGGGGCCGCACGTTTCAGGTTCGCTGGTTAACCATCTTCATGGAGTGGAAGAGCCAACGAATTTTTTCTAAGAGCTGTTGTAGGTCTCTGCAACTTTATTCTTCGCAAAGTGTATTTTTTTATGACACATCGGAGTATAGATGTCAGAGAAGAAAGTGCCATAAACTCCTTGGATACCCTTAATGCAAACAAAAGTGCGTGACGTTTTCATGAAATATGTCGTCATCTTGGACGTTCACTTGATATTTATTGGCGCCCAACAGAAACATTAAAACAGCGTACAAAGCAGAATAATGGTGCCCTCTTTCCAAAACCAAAGCATTCCGCGCACGATTCTGGTCTTCTAATGACGAAGTCGCTTACGGCACTACGCGAACTCTGCAGCATTGTACGGGAACATAAAATCAAAATCTCTACGAGCTCGGTGCACTGAACCTGAACCGAGTTTTGAAAGCTTCCGAGCAAAGTCTTTCCAGACTTTACACCACGTTGCGGCATCACAAAAGGTGGCGCTCACCGAATTACTGATAAGTTTGAGCATCGATTCAGGCAACGCAAAGATAAAGTGTGTGATGACCCAACACGTAAGGCAATAGGGCAGCCGTGTGTTATCGGCCCAACTGCTCTCCTTGATGCCACGCTGCGTCGATTTTGAAAGGAGAAGCGTCCTCGTTTGTCCGTTCGTGAAAGGAGCTGCCTAAATTTTAAGACATCCGTGGGGATTCATGCCGAATGGGCCGAATGGGAAATGCTTTGCAATGAATATGACGGCGTTTAGTAAGTAGAGACAAGAAGAAACCTGCCTGTGTACGTCTGTGGTCGAAGTGCAGCGCAAATAAAGCGAGCGAAACGCAAGCACATTTTATCTTGCGC
This sequence comes from Dermacentor silvarum, assembly GCF_013339745.2. NCBI lineage: Eukaryota > Metazoa > Arthropoda > Arachnida > Ixodida > Ixodidae > Dermacentor > Dermacentor silvarum. Next base: position 11,396,430 of record NC_051158.1, read on the forward strand.
TGCTTCAGTAGCCAACTTTACAGTGAAGTACAGTAAGTTCCCAAGTATGCGAAATGTGCCAGAGCTGGAAGTTGAAGTGTGGATCACTGTCATTGCCCAACGCCGACGCATTTGACAGCAAGAAGGCGAAATATTTGGCATTTTGTCTGGCCGCGTTTCCGACAACTCAGTTAAGTACCGGCCATCATTGTGCAAATGCGTGCTTGGCGGCTAAATGAAAAGGACTGTGGGTGATCCTGCTCAGTGCCGCAGTAGAACAGACTAACCCGTATACCCTACAGTATATATGAATGAATGCCGCCGTGGTTTGAGCAGCGAGGTGTTCTCCATAAGTTCGTATTAGACTCTAGTTCATATACATTAAAGCAGAAGACGCGCACGATGCTTAACACGACTAACCTGTAAAAACACGCGGTGTGGAGCTTTCGCTCGGCGTGTTTAACATGACCGAAGAAAACATGAAAATATTTTTGTTAGAATGATAATGTTGTGTCTGCAACTGTACAGATAAGTTGAAATAAATACCGACCTGCCGCGATGGATCAGTGGCTACTGCGTCCTTCTGCTGAGCGTGAGGTAGCAGGCTTCAATTCCCTACCACGGCGGACGTGTTCCGATGGGGTGGAATGCAAAAACGTTCATATACGTATGTTTAACTGCAGCTCAATGAACCACCAGTGGGCGAAATTAATTCCCAGCCGTCCACTAGGAAGTCTACAAAAATGAATGTCACACATCAAATTCTGCAATTGATTCTTCATTTAAAGCCAGATACCACACTATACGAAAAGAAAGAAAGCTTTTCGTGGTAATCTAGTGTATATCGCCGCAGAAGCTCTTTTGAGATTAAGCTCGCCATAGGCGTGTAACGTTCCGACATCACAGTTACGTTGGTCAGTGATTCCTTGAGGAATTATATAATTATATAGGTTCAAGCAGAAGCGATTACAAAGCTAGTTATGTTGAATGAATATGACCTACTACGGCCGGCTGAAAAACTAATGAAAGGTGAGTTATCGAAATGCAACAATGAGGCAGTGCTAGTGCCAGCAGGAAATTTGGTCGTACTTTTTGTGATATTATTGCTGTTCACATTGTTACTTTGATCGTCTCTTCCTAATGTCACGGTGTTGTTTGGATTGTTATGTGGTAACGTCGTTGTGTGTGCATTATTTCTCTTGGGCTCAAAACCCGCAAAATTATATGCAAAGCGCACAAAACCATATATATGCACCATATACCTGTACCACCTGTCAGAGAGCCAACAAGTAGAGGGTATAGTTTTTGTATGCCAAGGCCTCCTTCTATGATGTGAAAAGGAAAGAAAATTTACTCACCCCTACAAGAGAGTGCCGATTACTTTTGTTGAAGACGGCCCCCAGACGAGGGTGCCGCGCTAATAGTGATGTTAACGATTATGATGATTTATTGGCATCTCCTTAGGTGACATATACAGGTATAGGTGACAAATTGTCGCCTATACGGCTTGAGCTAATCAAGTAATCTACAGATATCTATCAGTCAAGAATTTTGTCAATGTACCCTAATATTTTCTCCATTTCTTAATCCCTCTATATCTACCTTCTATAGTTAACTATGCCTGTAACGAATGTGGTCCTATTCGTCGACCCTGTTCATTTCTTGCTTGCTTCTTTTCCACCAATACTGTAAACGTCTATTGCTTATCTCGACAGCTGACCGGCTGATTCTTCCGTCCGCTTTATGCGCCTGCGCTTCTGGAAGGTGGACGTTACCTACGTGTCTCGCTGGGTGGATATCTTCACATAAAATTAGGACGAGCTGAGTTGTGTCTGCCTTTTTGATGCAGCAGACACATGCCTAATCCTGTTGCGAATATTTGCTCTGGCATGTTTCCTTTTTTTTTTTTTTTTTGGTCCTTACGCGATCAGCTCGGGCCTCCAATAGCCAGGCACTGCCCTTTGTGTTATCGCACAAATTTTCTTTTCTAATGGCATTCTCGCTTGCCGCTACCTGCTGGCAAGATGGTGCGTAATTCAAATCTAAAGCTGAACGCAAGAACAATACTAAATGCAGACCATCACACAAGAGATCTGCAGATTTAGACAGTCTCGCCGACGAACGACAGCCGGAATCTAAAACAGGATAACTCGGAGGGTACACAGTATATAGCCACGTCGAACGGCACACTGGGAGTCAGGAGCACTGCGGGGTGTAAAGCGGGAATGTTCTTTTTCTGTGGAAGCCTTTGCGAGCTTACAAGCATCGTGAAAGTTTCATGAAGGCACCTTCTTCTCCTCGGTATATAGAGCATCTTTCGCTGTTCCCTGCTTAGAAAAAGGAACTGTGCCGCTGTTTCACGAACGCAGACGAAATGGTAAAGAAAGCTTGTCCTGGTCTGCTTCTGTTCAATGATAAGGGGTGAAAGAACATCTGGTTCTTGAATTCGGCTTCTTTGAGCATTTCGTATAAAAGAGAAAAAAAATGAAAACATTGGCGCAGAGTGAGTCCGGTGGAAGTTTGGAATAAATAGAATGCTTGAAAACCTTCCCCGTCAGGGGTGTGTCGTTCTTCGTGTATATGCATTGGCTAAATGTCATTTCAAAACCAAAACTGAGACTGATGTATGTGTGGCCTGCTGCCTTCCTCGTCGACGATTCAAAAGCGGCAACTACACCAGACGCATTTCGAACGTGTTTTCGACACAGCGTCGCCAAGCACTGCAGTTTCCATTTCACGCACTGCTAGCGGCTCTGTTATTAATGCTGAAATGCGTGGCGTGCTTGCCTTAAGAGAAAGCATCGGCATCGAAGTTCCCATAATCAAGCACATGTTATCGTAAATAATCGCTGAACTAATGTGAATGAACTTTGTTGCACTTGAGAGGGAAAGGCAAGTTTAATGAGGTATGGAAAGAAATAAAGGCTACATAGTTTCACTTTGTAGTGTTGGCCAAGAATTACACACTCCTGAAATTCTGAGCTAAGAATATGAATCTTTATTGAACAAACTTGTGGCCCATAACGACAAGCGACACTCAAATAAATGATAGCGGCGAGAAAAGTCGTCGGACGTCGAATCTGAACTGACAGGTTAAGCCCATCTGCTATTTTATAAATATCTCACCATACAGGGTGTTTCACGTAACTTGGGCCAAACATTAAAAATATGCAAATGCTACGTAGCTGGGCAGAACCAAGGTAATGTTGTTTGCCACCGCTCGGAGATACTAAGACTATTCTTTTCCTCGAGACACTTTTCGTGCTTTTGCGGGCTTCTATCACGCTCGGAAAAACACTTTCATGTCGCACGTATTGAGCAACAGAAAGCTGTATCGGGAGTTTCTCATGTTGCTCTACAATTTTCTCATTGACACTATTCATTTAATTATAATATATGATATGTTGAATAATTATTTAAGTATAATTTTTAAATTAGGCGGAATGCAAAAAAAAAATAATCTGAGTATCTCCAAGCAACGGCAAGGCACATTACCTTGGTTCCGTCCAGCTACGTGGCATTTGCATATTTTTTTTGCATATTTTTAATCTTTGGCCCAAGTTAAGCGAAACACCCTGTATATTCTAAACTATTAGCGGGCGCTCGTGTAAATTCGAGAATGTACAACACTATTCGTGTCGCACGCGCTATCTGGTCAGACGAGACTCGTGCACTATATATAATAGGCGAGAAGATTAAATGCATGAATAAAGCCTTTATTTTAAATAAATTTTGGATAATGTCGCGTGATAGCCCGTGGAAAAATGGTCACCCGTAATTAGGAAAACAACGAACGCATTGCAATATTCCAATCAATGTGACTAAACGCACCAAAAAAGAGCAAGAGCGAGATCTCATAAGCCGCTTCGCAGTCACCATGTAGTATGAGGATAAGCGATATCCATTGATAGAAACACACCAGCTCGGTTGTGTGCAGTTGCATAAAACAGAAAAATTAGCAAGAGTACTGTGTGATTGAGTTGATCCTGCCGTTTATTTATTATCACAAGGGTTGGAATTTGAATACGTTTTTGTCTACCGAGAGTGAACCTCGCTAACTTTTACCAGGGTTGTAAAACTCTTCTCAATATATATCTGTGCATTCGACTCACTTCGGAATGGGACGGCGGGCTTTCCAAGTTATAGATTAATCCTATAGGGCAACTAACGATGACCAAGTTTCCCAAGAGAGGCTGACATCCATCGGCCTGATTGGGTAACTGCTAGCTAGACGCTTGGCATTCATGGTCTACAGTGCAGCGATACTGTTTTTTGTGTGTTTTTTGGACATTTTACAGATCTCATTTTTGGGGGTATAGCCCGTGCAGTCGACGTCCCTGGGGAGGAGGTGGCTGAACAGCTTGGCGGGTGAATACATTATTAGAGGGTTCCGCGTGTCGCTGCGTGATGCCTAAGTGGAAATCCTGCGTCAGACACAACTCAAAGTTTTTACAGATGTGCCCGAGATGAAAGGACTGACGATTTCAGTTTTGCCATGTGTAATTTACAAGCTGCTGTATATTCTCACAACACTAGAAAAGGGCAGATGTTCGTCAACTGGGTTCCTGTTATTAATAATACCTGAAACATGCTGCTGCTAGAGTAAGAGTAGTCGCAGCAGCAAAAGAAAATAGTTTTAAGTGGTGGCTTTCTCAGATCTAGCATAATTGGCGTATGGGGCAGTTACTGCTAAAGGGGAAATTATACGACGTCTGGGTTGATATACGCTTAGATTGTCAATACATCAAGACCTATATTTATTCGGTTCACAGTGAGATAATACTGTACAAGGTCATTCACGTGTAAAAATAGTTGCAAATATTTATTATTCTCACAGACAGTTATGATTTCGTATAAGTCATGCCTTCACACTTTATATTTGCTCCGGGAAAAAATTTAGGTGGTTTAGAATCTGCTGCATGGGTTCCTGAGAGGTGAAAATGTGTTGTTCTTAGGCGCTCGACATGCTCAATGAACACCTAGGAATGTGAAAAATCCTTAAATTTCGGTTTCCTAATTTCTTTCAGGAAATCCGGCTATATGAACAAAATTGTAGTCATATAGAAAGATCAAGCAATAAATTTATGTAAGCTAGCACTGTACGGCGCACATGTACCGCATTATACGTACTCCGACCAAATTCACATTTACAGAGATGGCTCTTCGACTCAAAGCAGTTCCAGTGGTGCGATGGTTATTCCGTCAACATCACTTGCCGTTTTCAATAAAAGTTGTTTCTCTCTCTCCCTTCACAGCGTCTGGAAGGTCCGAACTAGCAGCACTCCGTAGCGTATTGCTTTATGTGAATCAACAGTCACCAAGTCTCTCTGCAATATTCTGCGATTCAAAGGCAGCCCTTCAATCTCTCCTTTCAGCTTTGTGTCGCTGCCCACATGAACAACTAGTGTCAGAGATAAAATTACACTACCTTCAGAAGGTTGGACAGGTGCCTCGACATAATGTTTCGGTGGGGCTACAGTGGCACTACAGCATCACTGGCAATGAAATTGATTTAGGCTTACACAGATGACTCCTGTCAAATTGAAAGTTCAATGTCTGCATTCTACATACGCTTTATCAGAAATCAGAGAATGTTGAAGTTATCAAGCGTCATTAGTTATACTACAGCAGAACATCACGCCTGAAAGTCTGCCTTGACCTTCATGTGTTCACAACGACAACCACTCAAAGCGTCTTTATTGAGCATTCCACAGACATGAACAAGAATGATCGCACTCTAGTATATATAGTAAATAAGATATAATACAAAGGCGACAGTCTTGCAACATAAATTTTTATTTCACTGGATTCGTAATCACTGTGGCATTCCAGGCAACATACAGGTAGACGGTTTAGCATGCATGGTACACGCTGAAGATGAAAGTCACCTAATACCACTCTCGCATAGCGATGCACGCCACAGTTTACGTCGACTGTAATTCTGATTGTCCAGAGATAGTCGGTTCGAAAACGAGGGTCTAAACTGCGTTCTATGTCAGATTGATAAAAAAGTAAACTTCACTTTATCAGTAAAGGTCACAGATTCTCTAGAAACAGTGACACACAGATGACATCTCGACACAGCGTACACAAAGTGTTTCTTACATATAATAGGACCAGTCGAAAGTGCGGTGTGCACTTGCTCGAAATCAGAAGAAGATAATGAAGACCTCTTGTTTGCACTGCAGTATCCATGCTCAGCTTATAGAAAAATTGGGCAAACAGCTGCTCTCATTGGGAAAATATTGTGGTCACATACAACAGTTGAACTGCAAAAGCGCGCAAATAGCGCCTCAGAACGTTTTTGGAACCGACAAGAATGGCAGATAATTACTAGAGCATTGTCACTCTCCATGAATTACATTCTGCGGTTAAGCACTGCAGGTACGAAGTGTCCCTTGATATTGATTTTGATACAACCTGTGGGGTAAGCTTGTATTGTATTGTAGACTATGCTTCCTTAAAATGCAAGTGAACTTCAAGTGACTGCTCTATAATCTCAGATGACATTGCTGGCTTCGCAAGTTTTGTGTGTTGAGACGTGTAATGCGCCAATTTGAACTTTATGTCAAGTTTGCATTACCGCTTTCGGACCTATTTTTACCCTTTATGGTGATATTTTATCTTGTTTGCTTGTTTCTTTTAGCCACCCTGCCTCCGTCTTCTTTAATCGTTTGTTCATTCGAGCCAGCCTATGTTTGATATACACTGTTTACCTAAGAGAGATGGAGTACAGGTCATCGCTCATCATACCAACCTCTGCTGCACACGCATTTATAATAATAAATACAATGTGGACAAAAGTGCGCGTGAGGCAATTATAGAAAGTGAAAGAACCTCGATTGCGTTGTCGAGAACGAATGCAACATAGTACTTTAATGGTATTGCGCATAGCATCACACTAACAAAATGGAATACACCGGAGTTCAGACATCGCCGCCAGGGACCCAGATATAAAGTTACAACTTCTACTAGCTTTTACTCGATGAGAAGAAACGTTACCATGCCGCCTGCATCTAGGAGTTTCTTTCGCGAACGCCTGCTCTTTTCTAATTGGAATGGCGGATAGTGCCAATTTGCAACACATGTGGCGTAGTCCTTGCCATTCGGACTGCTTTAGGGCGCTCAAATGACAGGCGTTTTCCAGAGGAGATTTAGGGCCTAGGTCTCGTGCGTCTGCGTTGTGCACAGCCACAAAGGCGTTGCTGCGCCTCTTGAGATGCACCAGCTTGTATTACAGCTTGTCAAGAACTGAACGATGAACGCTTCATAGCGTGTGTGTGAGTCTGTACGAAGCGTGAACTTCTCTCCTTCTCATCTTTCAGTCCACTTTGGTCCTTCTCTTGTGCAGGGTAGCCAACCGGACTCAGCGTGATTAAACTCCATGCTTTCCCTTTATAACTTCTCTCTCTTTCACACACTTATAGCTAGCCTATTTGAAGCACACTGTGATTGTGGGACTTTGCGTACGCCTATCTGGAGAAGTAATCTGTGTTCGAACCAAGAGAAATTGACACAGGCTCCCCAGAGGTTTCTATATATTTTTTTGAAAATTTTACTTATTTATTTAGTTTTATTTTTGTACTCTGTGCTTGTGCCATCTCAACGGGGATCGACCCCACACTTAAGTCCCACATTCGTTCTTCGCTTGCTTGCGCAATCGACCCATTGTCAGGCAAGAACAGTGCTTGGACCCCTCCTATGTCATACTCAGTACATGTGCTTATATGGCTTTCTTTGCTGGAAAGGTCACGGAGCACTCATAGCCACAGTAAAGACAGGACTTCTGTTCCGTTGGACAGAAATATATTTAGCTGTCTCGCGATAAAGGCTATTTGAATGGTTAATGATGGAGTTTTGTACTCTTTATATTCTATAAAGAAAACAATAAATATTTATTTATTGATCTATAGATATTGTTCTTATCCTGATCGTTTGCCTTCTTAAGAAGCGCTGTTCTCCTTTGTGACGTTCAGCATGAAATATTGTGTACCTGAAGTACAGTGTTGCCGCGTAGGCTACTAGACTGTTCGCCACCACTGGAAAACAAAACTATGTATAATTTGGCCATGTGGGGCTTTACGGTGATCGTTTCTCTTACCGGCAGACATTGGTAAAATTGTTCATTTACGTTTGCAGTGTAGCTGCCAAATACAAGCTTTCCGAGAGAGCGTCTGGAAAGCTAGCAGCTAATCGAAATACACCCCAAACAGCACGCATTCACTAGTGAACGTCCTGCAGACAGAATATCAGTACCACAGTATGAAAAGCCTGAAAATGCATATTGTCTGGCGGTACGCTCAAGTAACCCCGATATGTAGCTGTATAAGTCACGAATATTGAACAGCCAGCAATGATGAAATGTTGAGGAGGTTTCGCAGAAAAACATTGTATTCCGGAGTTGATAAACCATAAATTATTCTATAGCTGCGTGAGGACGTTGTGATGTTGGGAAGGCCAATAGTAGGAGAGTGATTTCCACGCGTTTGATGTCATGCGCTTCAGGTATTTCATTCCGTCGATTTCCTGCTGTGTACGCTACCAAGGCTTTCTGCGCAGGTCATGCTTTATGGGCGCTGCCATACGTCCATGATACGCTGCCACACTTTATTTACTTCATTGCAACTGAACTGAGCGAGTTGGTACGGTTTCATGATAAAGTGAAGGTAGCGCAAAACAAGGACAGAGACGTAGAATGGAAGCGCTTGTGGTGTCCATTTTACCTCCATGTCCTTGTTGTTTTGAGCTGCCTTCATATTATCATGGCTTCCGCACGCTTCTTGACAAGCACCTTTATTTGCATTTCTGCCTCTGTTTCTTTTTCCTTTTTTTGCTCACATTCCTCACTCGCTAGAGTTTACTTTTGATAATTGGAATAGCCGGCCATACGGCGGCCTATTTAGATGAAATATCCTCTGTTAATAAGCTCCAACTATAAATAATATTATGAAATGCTTTTCTCACTATGTCAGAAGTAAATAAGCTGATTTAAACGGTACTCTCTTATAAGCGTGCTCGAATGCACATTTTAAAAGACAAGGGCAGCAAGTCATACATATAAAAAGTCATAATTTCCTGCATGAAGTCACCGTATTCGTGAACAGGAAGAAGGACACGGGTGAGGTGGATTAACCGAGCGGCGAAATGGAAAGCGAAAGGAGGCGAAATCCCTGCAACTGTCGTCGGGTTGCCTGCTTGGAGTCAGAAAATCCCCTGTCCCGGTTCTGTATGGCGGAATGGTGGCCCAGTGAGGCTTAGGTCGCGTCCCCCTGGTAGAGTTTTGTTTTGTTTTCTGCGCAATGGGACCAGATCCGTAAAGCGGACTCGTAGCCCCCTTTCCCCGAGCATAAAACGGGATTAGGGAACCCAGAGCCACCCCCGCCGTCATGACGAGTGACACCGCAGGGAGGCGCTGGGGTCTGCTCACTTCACAAAGCGCGGGGTCATTGTGCTGTACGGTGGTGACAGAACTTTGCAGAAAGAAGCAGTGGATGTACCGTGACTTTCTTTTTTTTTTTTTGTCTAACTTGGGTTCTGCGTTTGAGCGAGAAACGATGCTGCGCGAGTTGATTCATACTAAGGCAGTAAAATTGCGCAAGCAGGAGCAGCACGACAGCCAAGTATGCGGGAAAAGGGCTTATCCGGCACGCTCCGCAATTGTGTTATTCGTGCTAGCACGCTTGTATTATTCATGTTCGCTTACTGCATAGAAAGGTTCTGTTCGTAGGGTTTATGTCGACTGATGGGATGGCTGTAAAATTGTAAAAGTTATAGCCCTTTCATGAGGCGTGTTGAAGAATGAGCCAACACTCCTTGTTAATCATAACGCTAACGATGCTCCCATACCCCCAAAAAATCACAGTAAAGCGTGTAGTGTATAACAGAAGAAGATATCCTTATTTCGCAACTGCCGTGTACGATAGTTGTTTACAACAATGTTCATCGAGGAAGCACGTCTTGTTGGGCTAGTTCGTGAAACAGTGCTGCATGGACCACGGGTGTGGACAGGCGAATTACAAAAATAAGAACAAGACAGTTCTGTACGAATGCTTGTACGTCTGTTTGTGTAAGAGGCGGTTTTTTCTTAGGTGTTTGTGTGCATGGGTGCGTGCGTGTTTGGGAGTGTTTTGTTTTTCGCTGTGAAGCTGTTACTAAGATGGTATAGCTCTAATTGCCTAGCTACAAGTTCTTCTAGAACAAGACAGGTTCACCGGGAGATGGACAGTTGAAGTGATTAATTTACACAGTGGTCGAACAAGAAAGATGTCTCAGGCTGGAGCCATTGTCTCCTTGACGAAACGTTTGCTCCAACCTGAGGCATCATTTGTTTGGCTACTTTTGATGTTTACGAGAAAAAAAGAGCACACATGACGAGCATTCGTCCTGCGTGTCGTTATTTCAGTGTATATATCTCTGCGTGTTTGCTTAGTTGTTCAACCACGCTAAAAGGAAGCTTTACTTTTGGAGCTGCTATGTAAAAACATGCAAGCACAAAATAATTTTCCTCCGGGTAAGCTAAGCCAAGATTGAAGAGGCTCTTTATATTTGAAACAAACAGTTTTTAAAAATTATGGGATTGATCGTCCCGAAGCTGCAGAGTTGAACATAAGAGACACCTTTGTGGAAGACACCGGGTTAATATCGACCACACTGATTTGATCAATGTGCTCCCCGTAGACGCTACATGAACGCTTTTTTCTTTTTCTTTTTTTGAATTCCATCCTCACTGGATTAATTGCGGCCAGTGCGGCAGTGAATCGAACCTACGAGGTCGTGCTTGGCACGAAAATGTGGCAGTGGAATATACATCTAGCCGACAATGTTCCTGCAAAGACTGTCGGAAATCATAAATTTTCATCAACGTGAAGTACAATGTCCGCAGATTTATCTCAGGAATAGTAATTATCATATTTCTGTGAATTTCATTATTTGAAACGAATGTGGACAAAATACACTGCTCTGAATTCTATATTTATTTCTTTAGATGTGGCAAAAATAGTCCTACGCTATTGCGCAAGATGTAAAATATCACATGAAGTTTGTATGCCTTTTTTTATTTTTTTTTATATTTAACAAATATGGGCTGGTAGGCAACGCATCGATGGTGTTGAGTGTAACGTCGGGCATCACGGTCTTGCTGGCTAGTTATTCGAGCGTGCGCGAGCTTTCTTTCTTCATCGCCGTGCTCTGTAACATCAGCAGCATCAGTCTCGGAATCGTTAGAATCATGAGGCAGCATATTGTTACGGGGATATATATACAATGTGTGATGAGGAAGACGTACACCATACTCTGAATATGATGCACACCACCAACAGCAGCAGCATCGTGATCGCTCCACGAAAGACGACCCCGAAGTTACGGTTCAGAGCGCTGCCCGATGTAACTGCTTTAGCCGACCGTTCTGTGCCAGTATATCCGAAGGATCTACATCTACGCCTGTTCCAATAAACCTCATTTCAATTGGTGGAGGTGCTGGGTATCGACTTACTATAGGGTAAGCGCCCAAAACCGATGGGATAACAACACTAAGCTGAACAATGTCATCTTCTACCTTTCAAATGTGGCTCATCTGTGGTTTAAAAAAATTACTCCATCTCTCGCTAAAGGGAACCATGTGTGGATGAGAAGCAGCGTTGAGATGGTTAGCTTGAGCGGGAGATGGTTTCGCGGCAGCGGCCCGAGCGCTCATCGCGGCGCTGCACAAGAGAGAGAATGAGGCGCGCGCGTTCCATCATTTTCATTCCGCGGAACTACCGTGGCGCCCCCAGCGGAGTATGCAGCTGTCGCACCACCTGTCGTGCGTGCCGCTCCGGATTCCTAGAGGAGAGAAAGGGGGAGTAGTGTAGGAGAGGAGAGAGAGGGGGAGGGGACGCGCATGCGCTGTGGGGGTGTGGCACGCGGGCGCCGCTCCGTAGAGGATTCCTAGAGGAGAGAAGGGGGGAGCGTAGGAGAGGAGAGAGGGGGAGGGGACGCGCATGCGCTGTGGGGGTGTGGGACGCGGGAGCGACTGACAGAGCCGCCGGCAAGAAATGCTTCGCATTTAAAACCATGAGGCGGATTTTCCCACCTGGTCGGCATTCAAAGCCGCCCTCATAGATGTGTTCGGACGCCCCGCCATGCGCTAGTTGCGCGCCGAACAGCGTTTTGCGCCAGCGCGCTCAGCAGCCGGGCGAGTCGTTCCAGGCGTTCAGCAGCCAGGCCTTCATACGCGATGAAGCAGCTCGGCAGCTCTCACTGGTGCAGTTTGCTCAGCAACAGCCCCAGCCGCGTCCTCCTCCTTACCTATCACCCGCTATTCGGCAGGCGATCGAAGCAGAAATTGCCAACGCTGTGCCAGTGTCCCATCAGCCGCATCCGGCAGCTGCTGCCCTCACGTACGCCGACGTCGTCGCACGGCCTCGAACGCACCCTGCTTTCACACCGCGTCAACCACTGCACGCGCTGACTCCACCCCGTGCATAAATGCCAGTACCTTATATATGCAGACGATTGCTCAGTCCTTATAGATGGCATAAATATGAACGAAATAGTACCTAAGGCCTTCTGTCAGCTACTATACCTGTGGTGTAAAAGAAATCGGCTTAGCCTAAATGAATCAAAAACGAAGTGCGTCCCGTTTCGTCCACTGGGAACAGCGGAAATAGCAACTTGATTCATAACGATAGGCCCTTACCAAATCACCATTGAAAAATCGGTAAAATTACTCGGAGTCGTTTTCACGGAGCACATGTCTTGGAATTATCACATAAAAAACCTACTAACGAAGTTAAGCAAAGCTGCCGGTGTGCTAAGTCGTTGTCGCCACATTCTTCTAGCAAATGTGAAAAGGGCTTTATATTGCGCATTGTTGAATTCCCACTTGTATTACTGCGCATCAGTCTGGGGAAACACCACACTTGCAAACCTGCACAAACTTACGATAATGCAGAAAAAGGCACTGCGGTGCGTCCATAACGCCCCGTTTCTAGAACATACAGATCCACTATGTCGTAAGCATAGAACTATAAAATTTAATTATGGGGTTTTACGTGCCAAAACCACGATCTGATTATGAGGCACGCCGTAGTGGGGGACTCCGGAAATTTGGACCACCTGGGGTTCTTTAACGTGCACCTAAATCTAAGTACACGGGTGTTTTCGCATTTCGCCCCCATCGAAATGCGGCCGCCGTGGCCGGGATTCGATCCCGCGACCTCGTGCTCAGCAGCCCAACACCATAGCCACTGAGCAACCACGGCGGGTAGCATAGAACTATAAAAGCGGACAAAATCAACCTCCGCAAATTACTACTTATGTATAAAAATGCTCAACTTGGCAAAATTGAAAAGTTTTTAGACCTAGCAAATTTAAATGAAAACATAGCGTTGTACCTCCTTAGGTACAAGCCACCTTTTGAAATTCCTTTCTCCCGTACACAATATGGCACAGAAAGGATACAACGCAGAATGCCACTTACATTTAGCGAATACTATGCACGAGATATAGATATACTAACACTAACGAAAAAGGAAATATTTGATCTTTGTGTAGTTCCTAGTATCTAGTATCTTGAATAGATCTTTATTGATTTAATTATACTAAAATGTTTCATTAATGTTTATGGTGATATCTTATACGTGTCCTCATCTAGTTTCTGCTTGTATTTTGTGTGCGTATTTTGTTTTCGATACTTCGATCATATTATGCTATTCGTACATTCTGTGAGACGGTTGATCTTCATTTGAAGCTGCAAAAAGAAAATGAAAAACTTCTGTGTATGCTCATTTCCTGCATGCATATTTGCTGCTGTACGGGTGGCAAGAGCACAGTCAAGCTGCGACAAAGCAGCTTTTTTCTCTTGCCACCAATTTTTGCTGTATCGTGTACACGAAAGACGGAAATAAACAGATTTATTGATTGATTATGAATACCGTGAAACGCCTTCATTACGACAGCACAAAAATACAGCACAATAAAAGGCATGTGCCTAAACAAAATTACTTGCGATTCATTTTGCTTTATCTGGGCGGGGCGCTTCGACGATCATTATGTCCTGTGAGAACATAACGCGAAAGAAGAAAGAAATAATTTGTGAACTTGAGGTAATTGCTCTTTCAAACAACTAAGCTTTTCTTTATTTTATTTTTTTTATGATGAAGCTGAAATTTTACAATGCATATCACAGAGCACTATCTTTTTGGGCCTTCATCATGAACTTCTCCATTGCATAGAAATACAGCTTGAAGCGAGCGGAGCTCAAAATTTTTCATTCACAGAAATTTCTAGAAAACATTCCGACACCGTCCTGCGCGCCGTGCCGTGCCCATCCCTGACTTTTCTTTTTGTCCAAGCAATACACCCTATAATTGCTGCTCTCTCTTTTTTTAACATCAAGGACAACATGTCCATACAAGCTTAATTCAGTTTTAATTCAGGTTTTTTATTTCGCCTGCTTCAGTGATATTTTTTGTTTCATCTTAACTCGACGTTTGCGACATATGATGACATCATCATACGAAGTGATCATTTTTAAGTTTAGCGAAATTTTTAAGAATCGCCAGTTGCAGATAACATAATTCTACTCCTTCGGCTGAATTATTCAGCGAAGCGAACATCCACGAGAAATCAAAATAAATATTCAACTAATTAACAAAATTCACAACTTAACTTCGTAATAATTGATTTATGGCACATATGGTACTCACGAATTGTAGCCTTTGAGCTTGCAAGGCGTTTTCACTTGGAATGAATTTCCTTAGTGACACCAGTTTGGAGATATGCGCCATCAAACTCACCATAAAAATGCAGTGTTGTTCCACTTACCTGTTTTAACAAAACGCTGTTATGTAGTGAAGCACATCACTAGAACATCCATGTATGTTCTCCCACGCTTTGGGAAATATTATCTCGAAACTTGTGTAATCCTGGAAAGTCATTTCAAGTGAATACGCCTTGGAAACTCAGCGGCTACATTTCGTAAATTGTAATATGTGCCATAAAGTAATTATTTGAGAAGTTATTTAGTAAATTTTCGTTAATCATTTGAATATGCGTTTTGATTTCTCGTGCTAGTAATGTCAGCCTATTAGAATAATACGGCTCAAGCACAAGAATTATGCTATCCGCCACAGGCGATTTCTAAAAATTCTGTAAAACTTAAACATGATTACCCCGAATATTGACTTAGTTTTACAGGGCGTGAGGAAATTTAGCTCTCTGTCATGACGTTACAATGACGTGGACAGTACGTTTTAGTATTCAGTTTAAATATTTCTTAACCTAACTGTTTCCCAACGTTCATACCTGTCAAATGACATCCTTTCTCGTGCAAGAACCTTGTGTTAGAATTTCTACAATCTCAAAAACATCTGTCAGTACCCTTGAAAAACCACACACAAACAAGCTACCATCACCGCCCACTGTCCCAAGAATGCCACCTCCTTTCGTGGCGCCATCCCTGGCCTTGTTACGAGAGGAGGTGGCATTCTTGGGCAACGCCAGCGGGAACAGTGGGCGGTGATGGTAGCTTGTTTGTGTGTGGTTTTTCCTTCTTTTCTTTCCCATATAAAACCTTTCAGCAGGGAATAAAGATTTCAGTTGGCAGTAAGCGATCGACCTTTTTTCTCAGTGACCCTCGTCTTGTTTTGCGCTACACCACACAGTTCGTACATGTAGCTCTAAAACCTACAGGTACGATACCTGACTGTTTTAGACCTTCATAGGTAGCTCTTCACTGCGACTTATGGTGCAGTATATCACATATAACATCTCACAATATATAAAGGCAGTAACATCTATCGTGCTTTCAGAAGCTATATACGGATATTCTACAGTGAAAGAACCAGGCTAAACACTGTAAATTTACCTGGTCAGTGTGTCTTGGTATAAAAAGAAATGAGAGCTCCGTTTGTGCGTCGGCGTGCACCTTCTTTTTATAGTTGGCTTATACGTATGACAAGGTCGTCTGCCTCCGATGACTGGCGCTTGTTCGTGCTCGCCGTACGCAGGGTTCGAGGTACGGCCCCAGCTTGGGAGCACAGCAGACACTTGCCGCTCATAGAAATTTACAAATCCGATAAAATGTGGTCATTTAATAACAACCAATCGGACCAAGTTGGGTCAAGCAGGTTTCCAAAATTTAGCGGGGGAATTTTTTTTTTGCAAAGTAAGTTGTATTAGTGTAAATCCATGACTTGTAAGCGAATTGAACCAGTCGTAATAAAGTTTAGCTGTGTTGGCAGTGTCTGAAAACAATCTAGCAGCGCTGTGCCCAGGTCGAATGCCCCAAAGCTGGAACGGGTGCTGTTTGCTGTTGCTTCTAAATTTCTTGCGAACAAATAAACTGACAACTCACCGCGGTAATGAGAAAACAGCATCTTCTGCTTGTAACAAAGAGCTAAAGCATGCTATGAAAACGATATGTCGCTTCGCGGCATGACATGTGTCATGATCAACTTCAGACCTTCAGAGGCAGCTGCCATTCCTACTATCGCGCCTGCACAGTACATTAGCGAGAACATTCCTGCTGCTTAAATATTAGTAACACTAATTTTGGGACAGAAACCTATAAACGAAGAAAAAGAAAATGAAGCTTCAGGGTACATGACTATGATTTATCAAAGCGCCTGCCTGAAGAAAGTACACTCCGCGATTTGAAACGCCAGCAATATCTTTAATATAAACAAAAAAGAGCAACGGTCTACTCGCCGGGAATAAAGAAGTCCACCCCAGTGAAGTGTTTTGAAGAGACCAGTATAGTAGCAGTCTCATTTTCTCAATGCAGAAGTTTCTTGTCCAAGTCGCTCTCTGATGCACGTCGTCTGCTTTTTTCTAGCAACGATGAAATCATACATTGTTGTCTTTCCACCCTGATGACACGCATAATGGTTTACAACAAAAGTCTTTCGAAATCCTTCTTTTTTACATTTTCGGGCTTGTGCGCGGCGACAGCACGACAGTTTGAGAACTACGAGGCACTCAGCGCATGTCGTGATAGGACACCCTCTTTCGCTTCAAGCCTGAATCTGGATTGGCAGTTTCTTGGCGTGGCCGCTAGGTAGCGAGCACTTGGAGTCGCGAAAAGTGGTCCTATAGCACTAATACGTACAAGATCATAAATGTATAGCCTTGTGCTTGCGAGTGGAGAACTCTGCACAAAAGAAATGAGACAGAAGAAATAGAAGCACTAAACTTTGGAACACTTTTTCTTGGGTTCCTCCTACAACATGATATGCGGGCCGTTTCTTAGTAGAAAAAAAACTTTTTTTTTTCACGCCCGAATTTCCATTCACAAGGCCAGAAGTACAAATAATCCTTAGGTGACAGTGAATTATCTAAAGCTTCTCATAACACGACGTTGAAATTTCGAGTGCCATGGCAAACATGACCGCCGAGATAAGTAGAGAAAGTTCGCGTGGCACACGTAGATTCGGCGGTGACTTCACCTGGAGGGTTCATTTATTTTATGTTTGCTATTTCGACTTTGTGTATGGGATAGAAAGCAGACAATTCACACACATACACACACGTGTGCTTGCGTTGTAGTGCACGTTAAAGAACCCCAGCTGGTCAAAATTAATCTGGAGCCCTTCACAACGGTGTGCCTCATAATCAGAACTGGTTTCGGCACGTAAAACCCCAGAAAAAAGAAGAAGAAGAAGAAGAACACACACACGCGCACACACACGCGCGCGCGCGCGAACGCACCCACCCACCGACGCATCCACGCACGCACGCACACAGACAGAGAGAGAGAGAGAGAGACATAATGACAACAAAAATCTGCCTCCCTTCCACCCTGTGAGAGTGGATATACAGCGAAACTGGTGCGGACTTTAGACAAGCACCGCCCAAACGAGCAGACAACGAGCAGATTTTCTCCGATGAGCGCGAACACTCGCCGTTACACACTTTTGCAAACGCCGCAGATTACCTATAAAAAGCGGCGCGTGGCCCGCGTTGTGCGGACAGCAGTGCGCAGCCACACACTGCCGCGGTAGAGGAGGAGTCACGCTCTTATAGCACTTAGACTTTATACCGCCTGGAGTGTCCGCATAGTCGCTATCGCAATAAGAACAGTCGAAGTGATCGTCCTCGAACGCCACTTCGCATCGTCGTGCTATCGCTCGCTCTCGAGGCCCAGTTAATGTGATAACGTTGTAAAATGTACAGCAATAAGAGAAATGCTGTAATCATTCTTAGGACAGGCAAATGTCTTCCGCGTATAGCCAGCTATTCGAGAAAAGGGGCTCTTAACTGCCATATACGCAAAAAGAAAAAAAAATAACGTTGCTGGGATAACTACTGAAGACACAAGCAAAGAAACTCTTGGGCAAGTCAAAGAAACGAAAAAGAAAATGAAACGCATGCAGAAACCGGATAACGATGTAGGCCATCTCAATAGCGTTGAGAATACCAGTTTTCTATAGAGGGATTGAAGTTCTATGGGAGGCCATGGCAAATAGACTTTCTCGTTTTCGTTATCACCCAACCATCAATCTCTTCTCCGCACAGTCTTTCATGGTTCCTACAAGTGCAGCGGCTTGTCTCACTGAACACGCACCTTTTCTCGAGATTTCATGAACAGGCAAAGGAAAAGGCCTTCATTTTATAAACGACCAAGCAACAGGAGCTAGAAGGCTGAAAGATGCATGTTTTTAGCTCATGCGGGCTCTTTGGGAGACGTCATTCATCCTTGGAGAAAAGACAAAGAAACGGGCACATGCCATATAGACAAGCACAACTTCATTTCTGTACTATAGCGAATTGGCACATCGACGAAGGTGCACGGAAAGTGTGCAGAAAAGTAGCAAAAAAAGCAAATACCATGGGGGTAGGCGAAAAAACAGGCATCGGCTGTGCGCATTAACAGAGGGGGACTGTGAGGCGGCAACCGTCTGGAAAGAATCCACTGCCCTTCTACGTGCCCCGATTTCGAAATTGGGTGCCGATCGTTGTGAGGCGGGAAAACCATTCGATTAATGGGCACCACTTCTGAAACTGGCCTCCTTACGGTTCCGTATATGGAATGGCATCATTTAACCTCGCTGAGCTAGCACCCGCTTAACTTTGCCGTCATTCTTTGTCAAGCAGGCAGAGAAATTGGAGACTCAGTTTTGAAGTTCTACTCAAAACTGTTACATGCCTAATGAATTGAAATGATAGCACCCTAAGACTTAGTGAATGACTTTCGGCTTCTTCCAACAATTTTCCATCCTCTTGTCGATGTCGTCAGAGGACTTTGTCGTTAAGGGTATAGTGCCAAATATATCCTTAATTCAAATATTTCTGAGTAATTAAGAGAGGCTATACCATTATTTCTTTCCTACAAGTGAAATTCCTGAACTAAATTGCCTGCGAAAATTTATTTTACGCCACGTCTGCCTGTGTCCTTCTGCTTATGTCTGGATTCACTTGGCTATAAAAATTAAAGTGCAATATTTGGTTCTGCAGGCTGTGTTCTGTAAATAATGTCACAGAGCTGTCCGTTCCACAACAAAACACTCTGCCTGCAGAAGTGTAAACATCTGCCTCGGCCAATGGCTATGGCGTTCTGCTCGTGAGCAAAAGGTCAGGGGTTCAATGTTCGGCCGTGGCCGCAGCATTCTTATGAGGGTGCAATATATGCGCTCGTATATTTTTCTTCTGACGCGCGTTAAAAACGACTAAGTAAACAGGACCAGCCATTTTGAAGGCATGCGATAGCCCCATTGTTGCTATGCTACGTTAAACCTCACTATTTAGAATTGTAAACGCCTTTTCACGTTATTTCTCGATTTCAAAGTGAAGCTTTCTTTGCAAGCCCTCCCGTACTTTCCTGAACATGGCTGCTTGTTGCTGCTGCTGTTCTTCCCAATAGCTCATACTTAAAAAAATTGAATTACCTGCCCGATG
This sequence comes from Dermacentor silvarum, assembly GCF_013339745.2. NCBI lineage: Eukaryota > Metazoa > Arthropoda > Arachnida > Ixodida > Ixodidae > Dermacentor > Dermacentor silvarum. Next base: position 11,416,284 of record NC_051158.1, read on the forward strand.
GTACAATCGAACCGCAGTCTCTCAGCACAGGAGCCCTTTGCTCTATACTTTAAGTCCACAGTCGCACGCTTACTTATTACATCACGTCAGCTCCTACTAGAGCTATTTGATAAGATCACCGCATATGTCGCATTGCATGTGTCGCATGTGCGAGCGCACATGCACGCATGCCAGTTTTCTTGACGCCAAGGACGCAGGAATAAAATGGGCAAATGCTATAGCATTTGCTCAGTCGCTTCACATAGATTCCAAGATGTGCATTAGATCTGCATACTTTCTTTATTGAACGATGAAAGTGTGGTAAACTTACGCCTTGCTCTGTATTTGTGACCACCTGAGGGCATATGCTCTTTGGCACAGTTCCGCTGAAAGTTTCAAGAGCTGGGTATACCTGTTTTATTTCCTATGTGCATAAGTCAAATAATGTTCCTAGGTTTATGCGATTCTTTGCGCGTTATCTTTTCTCATTGACAAGGTAAATTTTTCAAGCGAAGCGCGCAGACCAAGAGGCTAGGTGAGTAACCTCAAAGTCACGCGACTGCAGCAGCTCGGCATATTGGATGACTGAGAAAAAATGCATTGTTAACTCCGCGCATGAAAGCTAAATGGTCCAAACAATAGACTCGAACATTATTTTCGTCTTCTAGTTTCGTCACACATACAGTTTTAATCCTTATCGAAGTCAATGTGCATCGAACGTTTAAGCCAAAGTAGAGGGCGATTCTTCAGCATTGCCTGACTGCAAAATTGCCGTCTGCTTCGGCCTCAACTCGCCGTTCCGACGCTCATCGGTGGCGTAAAGCTTTACACTCGCAAACAACTTTCTGAGTCTATGAAGGGAGAGCTGCAGAAACTAAGCACACACGTGACGCACTCCTTAAAATAGTCCCACACTCTCATCCGTGTTTCGATAGCAGAATTGTCTGCGAGTGACATTGACAGGACGTGTGCAAGTCCTGTTAGTGGGCCCTTTTCGTGTAGACAATTATGCTATCGAATATGCACAATGAACGAGCCCACCAAGAAGTTCTAGGCATCCGCGTTTGTTTATTCCGCGGAACCTAAAATATTACCATATCATATCACAGTATTTACATTAAATTAAGACAAAATAGAACACTCACCCTTTATACTAGTATTTTTATTCATTTCCTTTCCGCTTTCTCGGAAATGCGAAACAGTGGCAAGTAACAAGCTGATTCAGTATCTGCTGCCACAAACTGAAACACAAAGCTCTGTCGAACACGTGTGCAGAGCGTCCGTCCCTGCAGCTTTCAATTGCCACAACAACTAGTCTGCGGCACGTTTTCAGGTAGACGTGGGGCCTGAACGCCGTCCGCCGGCGACCATATGGGCACCCGACTCCAACGTGCTCGACCTGGTCTTGCCCTAGCATTGACGCATCATTCGAACCACTCTAGCAATGCGAATGCCTGAAAATCTTCAGTAAAAATTCCGCTTTTTATTTGTAAATTAATATAAAAGGCATACGTTTAAGGCGAAAACACTTGTACGTGTTGTAAGTGCTTTGCGCTGCATTACCATGGTTGTTACTTAAAGTGTTCCCAACGGCATGTGCACCTTGGCTATTGCGGATGCGGTAAATTATAATGTGTATGTTGCTTAATTGCGCCATCTCCGAGATCACCTTCTGGTTTGTTTATCCAAACTAAAACGTTTGGAAAGGGAATACATCTATACCGCTGAGTATGCGACGGGGAAGGTTGTAGCGGCCGGACCGAGCTCTGTTGGTTAGCGTCTTGGTACCGAGCCTTTCCCACTGCTCTCACTGCCCGGAATACATCTCCTTCTCTCGAACTGCTGCATCCAACGATCCGCCCGTCCTTGAGCACTGGCTCCCTCCCGAGACACCAGAGGAGCCATCCCGTCAAGCATAAGCTGGAGGAGGCATGACCTGCACGCCTCCAGCAAATATGTGGAATGAGCTCAATAACGTTTACTCTTTTCGAGATCGCCCTCGCACTCCCATTAGCGTTCACTGAGCTTTAGCATCGCTTCATTTGCACATACGTCGTAGTTGCCTCATAGCCCCAGAAAGTCGCGGTGTCTACGCTACTGCCAACCCTTCAACAACGCGACGAAACTTTAGTTATTTCTCTGTCTCTTTCTCTATCTACCGCGGACGTTGAGGAAATGGTAAATACTGCGTGCTGCAAAAAGCGTCGGTACGATAATTTCGCTGCAAATACATTTGTAGGTAAAGCGCGTATCGAGCAGTGCGACTAAGTATTATTCATATCTACTAACCAATAGTACGGTGTCACGCCCCGATCATACGAAACAAGGAATGTCGGCATGTGTATGCTGTACAGAATAATTTTCCGGGGACCGAAGATGTGATCAGAACAGTTCTTTTGAGGGTATAGAGTAATCGTGTTTACTGTCACACGTGCTACCGACAATAATAAGTGACGATGAAAACGTGCTTGTTAAAATAATGGTTACGATTACCTCTGAACGCATACGGGCCTGCTGTATGGCATGGCAGGCGTTCATACGGGCCTGCCATGCCCCCCTCTAGCCTCCCTTTATCTCACATGACCGCACCACCATGCCGTTAAGATTGTTTCGTTTGCTAATCGGCTAGCGGTCTCAGATATGTCGCCTCACCTTTCCTAGCTTAGGACCAAACATATGGAGAGTGAAGTTTTTTTCTAGAGTAATAATCTAACAATCTTTTGAATCCCTATAACCCGTCCTCATTCCGCTGCTCTTCTGTCTTCCAGCCACCTAATCGGTCTATCAATGGCAATACAGAGAAGTAACTAACAAAGAAAATCGTAAATCCATCTCATTGTTCATCGTCGGTTTCTAGAAGTAGGTCGATTATCTTGAAACGAGGAAGAAAGGAAACAACTAATATAGCACCACCAAGCCAGCCCACCGCAGTGCTCCACGATCCCTTCTCCGGCACCACGAATAAAAGAAATAAAAAAAAATGTGCGAGAAAGCGTCAACCTCCTCTGTGCTGAAAAGCATCAAGAGTTCTCGCAGTAAACAACAGGCTGCATTTCAGCTGCCACCGCTGACGCTTCAGGGAATAGGTGCTTGACAAGCTGCGATACTTGCTGATACATTGTGTGGGCTTTTGCGCCGAGCACATAAGCCTCCCATTTAGCGTCCTATTTGGAGCAAAGTGGCGTTGGGATCTTACGAGAATTATTCTGGCTCTCGGCGAAATAGCCAGCATTGAGAAGATCATGGTCCGTAAACAGAGCGCCCTTTCTACGCGGAAGGACCGGCAGCGGCTTAGAAGGCGTGACACGTCTCAGCTCGATAACTGACCCACACACTTGCGCTGCACTTTCTGGGGTGCTTGTGACATTGCTGCTGAACCACTTGGCACTGGGCATTTATTTCGCCGAGTTATGTCTTGTCCAGCTGGTTCCTGCCGAATGCACCGAATTAGTCAAACTAAAGAAAGTAAGCCGGATATCTTCTCCCTCAAGTAAGAACAATGCCTCTGTGTAAGTCCACGTTAATCAAGACGTACCATAATCTTTGCATCTATGGTTGTTAAGAAAACTAACACTTTAGTGTTCACCAGGATATATATATATATATATATATATATATATATATATCCCGGAATTTATCCCACGGTGAATATCGACGTTATAGTCGGATACAACTGTCTGCAGTGAAGCCCCGCCCACGCCCTCATAACCGCCAGCCGCTGTTCCTCCGCGAGGCTGCAAACAGTTCGTACTTCAAGCTTTCCCTATTACCTAAATAAGGCGATAACCACAAAGTAAAATTAAAACGCGTAATTTTATACGTTCTGACTCTATTATTATAGTGGAACGTACAAGTACGACAAGTGTTCGATGTAATAGTTCAGCGGAAATCCGCTAGGTGGAGATAAGTAATTAAAGGGAAACTGAGACTTCCATCCCAATGTAGCAATTTGCTACAATGGAAACCCAACCGGTTTCCTCGAAAGAAAGCCTCGCAGTTGAAGAAAAATTCGTCCTGGTCCGGGACTCGAACCCGGGACCACCGCCTTTCCGGGGCAGCCGCTCTACCATCTGAGCTAACCAGGCGGCTAGCAGATGGCAGGGCGAAGTCGAATTTGTCGACAACTCGAAGCAAAGGCAAGTGTTTGATGTAATAGTTCAGCGGAAATCCGCTAGGTGGAGATAAGTAATTAAAGGGAAACTGAGACTTCCACCCAAATGTAGCAATTTGCTACAATGCAAACCCAACTGGGTTCCTCGAAAGAAAGCCTCGCAGTTGAAGAAAAGAAAAGAAAAAAGACCAGGACGAATTTTTCTTCAACTGCGAGGCTTTCTTTCGAGGAACCCGGATGGGTTTCCATTGTAGCAAATTGCTACATTTGGGTGGAAGTCTCAGTTTCCCTTTAAGTACGACAAGTACAGTCATATCAAGTACGACGCTATTTTGAAAACGTCGCATGACGACGATTTTGTTTGCTTCTGTGATTGGCTGCCGGAGTAACACAACACCGCGTGGTCCGTGTGCGTTTGTTGTCAACTACTGTTTTTTTAAGTTGTATGCTACTATAGTGCGATCAGCTATGATGCAATGTAGCGGAACGCCGCGTTGCCACCAGCAAAACGCGTCATGGATTAGGTGTGATTGCGGCCGTATCATTTGAAACGCGAGTAATAATCTAATATACTCAGGCCAAAGCACAAAGAAATATAAAAGAAAACACTTTTTTTAATAAAGGACAGAAAAAGGAAGGAAATGAGAATGTTGCAAACATTATCCCCTCTGGACACGCTGTACCATCTAGTGGAACCACCGCGAAGTTCTCGCGTAGCGCGTGTTCGAATATTGAAAAAGATTACCTGAACATAGTATACGACGCGGATTCAAACCACTCAGCACCGATGAAAAGTTTTTTTCTTCGTTCTTTCTTTCTTTTCTTTTTTTGAGCATTCAAGAGCGGCACAAATCCAGTGGCACATACCCAGTGACCCAAGATATCGTGAAAAAGGCTCATTGATGAGCGGCACATACCCGGGTACGACTGTTTTCACAACAAAACGGTGCAGGGGTGGGGCCTCGCCTCGATGATGTATCACCATTTTCTTTTTTTTTCTTCTCTGTTTGGCGGCGTGGCGTGGTCGGTTGTGCCCTGGTGCCGCGGTGCCGGGCGCCGACGCGCACCAGTGGTCGTTGGGGTGTTGCAGAGCGCAGCGTAGCAACACCCCAAATAAAAAATACTGTTCCAGTCAGGTAGACTACTCCCTCCCTGATAGTGAGATTATATCTGGATCCCTCCCCCTGATAGTGAGATTATATCTGGATCATCAAAACAGTGATGCGTTTATTTAGGAATAGCATCGAGCCCTTAACAGCAGCCACAGTTGTGCCTAGTCACCACCCGCCCAGCGTGTTCTCCGTTCCAACGCCGGCGGCGTTTGAACGCCGCCAGACAGAGAGGAAGAAAAAACAAAAGAAAATGGTGATACGTCATCGAGGCGAGGCCCCGCCCCTGCACGGATTTGTTGTAAAAACAGTCACACCCCACATACCCAGTGGCGTATATGCAACAAGGGTGGAGGCTTGGGCTGCGTGGTAATTCCTAATTAACACCACGTACAGCGCGAAGGACGAGGACTGAGAGCGAGTGTGTGACGGCACATAGCGCAGTGTGTGTAGTCCAGTTACTTTTGTGTTTCAATGCAGAAAACGACGTTTTGATAAGGAAACGCCAATGCATTTCTCCGCAAAGTTCTGGAATTAGTATCTCGAAACTGGTGTCTTCCTCAGAATTCTATCCCAGAGAATCCGCCTTGCAAACTCCAAAGCTAAAGTTTGTAATTCGCAATATGGGCCATAAAGTAATTAGTGAAAAACTTAATTAGTAAACTTTTGTTAATTCGTCGATTATGCATTTCAATTTTAGTGCTATCAATGTTCGCCTTTGAGTGGACCAGCTCAGGAACTAGAAATGTGCTATGTGCTACAGGCAACCTTTAAATATGTTTGAAAGTTCGCTGAAACACCCTCTATACTGTGGAATGTACTATCGACCAAAAAAGTTGTCGCAGTTTCACCTGAAAGGCGAAGCATCAATTGCGATAGCAAATTTGTAGAGAGCTATACGGAGTAATGATATTAGCTTTATCAGCTGTATAAACTTGGACATGCAGCAGCACCGGCAACACGCAGAACTGTTGTCGACGCCGTCAGCGTTATGCCCGCGTTCGCTCAAAATGCGTGCGGCGTTGGTGACTGTTGCCGGAGCCTCTGATATAAATAGGCACTTGGTGCCGCAGCTAAACGTCGCCTCCCTTCCCTCCCCCCCCCCCCTCCCCCATGGCCTTTCGAGCGTAGGAAGATGATATGATAAGTGGTTCTTGAGGGAAAAGGGAAAGGTTGGCGCTATCTTCTGCAGCCCTTGAGGGAGCACGGCTCAGCGCCCGTAGGAAGAGGCGCGTTTGCTCTACATATATGGTGATTGTAAAGGAGGAAAGAGACGCCTACTTCTGCAGCCCTTAAGGGAGCGCGGCGCAGAACGCGCGTTTGTTCTCCGCCGTGCGTTCACTCCCCGTGAAAGCGCGCGCCCCTCGCGCCCTTTCACTCGCACATACAGCGTTCGGCGCGCCGGGATTTGGAGTCGCACTGCTGTCTACCCGGCTGACAGCGCTGCAGGACGCAGGCCACCCGGTGTCCCTGCACTGGATCCCCGCCCACGTAGGGATCCCGGGCAACGAGGCAGCCGACACCCTGGCGAAGGACGCCCACCACACCACTGTGCCCCTCAGTCGGGCCGTGACGGAGGGCGACTTCACAGGACTGAGGCTGCGGCGACACCTGGCGACCCACCACCCAGACAAACGGGTGGCACTGGGATGCCCCCCACGACCACTCCCCCAGCGAGGCCTGGCTCGCAGGGAGACCTCGCTCCTTCTCCGGCTCCGCATCGGCTGCAGCTGGACGGCAGCACGCAGCTACCGACTGGGACGAGCGACGTCCCCGGCCTGCAGCTCCTGCGGGGAGCCGGAGACGATCGAACATCTCCTGCTGGCCTGCCCGGCGTACCTCCAGCAGCGGGGCCCACTCCTGCAGGAGTTCCGCCGCCTGGGCCTCCCCTGTGGCAAGGAGGAAGATCTCCTCTTCCCCGGCCGACACCACCTTTCTGCACTTCGAGGCGTCGTGGAGTTCCTTGACTCGTCAGGGCTCTCCGCACGCCTCTAAGGACATTTCTACAAGCGACGCCTACTTCTGCAGCCCTTAAGGGAGCGCGGCGCAGAACGCGCGTTTGTTCTCCGCCGTGCGTTCACTCCCCGTGAAAGCGCGCGCCCCTCGCGCCCTTTCACTCGCACATACAGCGTTCGGCGCGCGGCGAGAATTTCATCTCCATTGACGTCATACGGAACCTCACGGCAACGGCGACGACGACGGCGACGCCGACGGCAGAAATCTGCTTTTGAGTGTCCATATAATTGCTATCGCAATAAAAAGATCACGGGCCAAGGGGTCTGACAAAAAGCTGAACATCTCCGCAGCCTCAAAACGCAGCCTGGTATTCCCCTCTCCAGCTTCTACTGGTATATGCGAACAACATTGTGATGTACGATTTTACTGGCTACTTTTAAAGGCTGCTCGGATATTTAGCGTTTTCTGAGATCATGTGGTCCGTAAACTTTTTTGGTCGATAGTTGATACAGTGATAAGAGTATAAATAGTGCAAGTACTCGGTCCGTAAAGTTCGACGACGGACGACTGCGCCTACCGCTATCACAGTGATTAGGGTGTTCTCTTTCTGGGCACGAGTTCGCCCAATCAAGAGCCAGGTTCTTCGCTCAAACATAATAGCGAAACAGTGTGTTTTTTTAAGTGTTCGCAGAAAAACCCGGTATAAAAAATTTGCCGCGTATCTGCGTGCTTCGCTGCAAATGTCGTCGAAAGACGATAGTCTTCTGCCGGCCGTACTACATGAGTGCTGGTCTGATCCGCGGCCACCCGTGATGCTGTTCTCGTACCATTTCCGTCCTGGCATGAAGGTTTGTTTGAACAGATTTCATTTTACCGCATTATTTCATCAAGCGGCCATTTATGTTTTGCCCTGCCTCAGACAGCGCTTCCTTTATGTTGAATCGGCCGCATCTGGCTGGCATTGATAAAATTGAGGAGGCGCTGCGTGAGACATGGACGCCATCTGGCAATACATCGGGAAACATGAGCTTGTGCAGAGGGTTTCCTTCCTCCATGGCAGAGGGCGCTCGTCGGCGCGCAGTCGGGGAACGTCGTTCGTCAGCGCGCATAGCATGGCATTTTCAGCGCAGCTTAAGAAACTAGAGTCTTTAGAGTTACGTATCTATGTATTTTCTATTAAAGGAACACACCTCCTAATACTTACCTAGTGATGTTGCGCCTCAGATATGCGTAATATTTACTTTGTGATCGATAACGTTCACAAGTATGAACAGCCGTACCAGTTTAAGTAGTGTGGGCGGTAAGCCAGTGGTCCAACTTTGGCCGGGTGGCTGAATCGGGTGACAGACAGACAAACAGACAGACAGACAGACACACAGACAGACAGACAGACCAAATTTTCAGCGTTCAGTTCCCCAAGAAAGACTATCGTCTTTAAAAGACACGCGATTCTTTTCATTGCCAAGCTTTTCTCCCATGAGATATCCTTGGGTCAGAGATGTCGCTCCAGCCTGCGCAAGCGTCATCTCCAAATTGCGAGCATAACATGGACGTCAAATGCAATGACACACGCACGAAAAACACGGCAACGGCCCAGTTGTGTCGAAAGCACCTGCACAGAGGCTTACCTTATACCACGGCTACACTAAAACAAGACTCCGTTAAAACTTACAAAGCATGCAAAATATTACAAAACGCCCAGTACTCTGAGGGCTGCAAAAGCTGATCTCTTCTGGGAGCCCTTCAAGCTTGCAACATATCGGCGTGCCCGCTTTTCCAGGTGCACGTCTACTAGCACGATGTGCTCGTGTTATGCGCCGAGCTTTATTTGTCTTGAAACACCTGATTTAACACGATGGTTTCACCAGCGAAAAAGAAACAGTGCTCCTTGAAGCTTCAAAAGTTCGATGGTCGTACCGGTGCCTTCATTCTCCAAGATTGAGCGCAGGTGTGTCTGACGCATTAACGGCCGGTTCGTTGTTTCCCCTTTCGTTCTCTTACTCTACACTAAGCCCTGCATTAAGTTAGGTAATGAAAACGAAAAAGGAACACAAAACGCTGATTGATCGGTTCACTGTAGACGCGGCGTTCAATCTTACCCTTAGGCAGGTGTGAACAGCTAAAACATGGAACACTCTGGGTGAAACCTAGACACTGACAAAGCTCCAATTTTTGCACATTTGCTTTATAGTCATCGTTTTCTGAGTTTGGTTCCCAGGGGCCTGCGCAATGCCTTTTTGTGTGTGTTTGCTAAGGCATTCTTTTTAATCGAATATTAACGGCCACAATTTCTTATAGATCAAGGAACCATCTGCGTTAATCTTTTCTCGTGATTTATGCCCGGTGTTTTTCTTGTTTCCTCACATGCTGCATGGGAGCGCTGTTACCCCTAACAGTGGACTACAAGGTTGCAAAGAAAACATACTCAAACATTTCCTGAGCGAGGGGGCACGCTTTGTTGCTTGGTTGTACATTTTTTTATGGTGTTAAAGCTACATAGACAAGACAATGAATGAAATGCATGCGAGAACTTTTGCGAGTTCGTAATACGTTATTTTGCTGATGTCGCTTTTGTGCCGTTTGGGTGAACGTGCAGCGCACAAAACAAGCATTACTTAAATTAAAGCTTACGCTTCGGAGGCCATGTGTCGAATACAGTGTTTCAGCAATATTAAACGACAAAGAAAAGAAAAATATTGACAAACATGTACTGGCTATCACGTCGTTTCTCATACGCGCACGCATGAGTTGGCACATGGATACTTATATTAGGTTAAATGAACCACGAAGTAGTATAGCCCGCTCGGTATCTGAGACAGAAATGGTGTTTTGCTACAACTCCTAACATAGGAACGATGTAAAGATTCAAAAGAAGAGCTTCTTTTCAATCTGTGGACCAACGCAGTGTAACTACCATGTTTTCTGGCACCCTTCCACACTTGGCATATTCTGTGCCGAAAGTATGCGGTCATATCCGCGTTCCTATGGTAGTCATCCTGTATTATGTTATACTAATCTTGTATATAAGTCTTAGCATTTTAGGGATAAAATGATAAAAACAGATTTCTTCTAATTTTCTTCTTCCTTATTGGTCGTCTCCGGAGGCGGTCTACAAGGAAACAATACACACAGTACCAAATATCAAGATACTACTAGAAATATACATCGTCGACACCCCGGTCCACGAATCCCTGACATGGAATGCGATGGTGGACACCGCAGCCTAAGATCATACTCGTCTGGCCTCCCTGCTCGGCGGACCATGGAGAAAAGATGACGTACCCAAGAAAGGCACAATATTCTAAAGCACTGCAGTCTAAACAGTAAGAACCTATCCCCGCCACACCCCAGATTCAACAGAGAAGAAGCGGTAGCCTTCAGATAGCTGCAAACAAATTCCTACGTATATTCACGGCACTTACTCCACAGGATCTCGCCCACGCAACCCCCATATACTTGCAAGATCTGGGACGTCTCTAACACTTTACACTTCACGATGTGGAAGTATAGAGGCGTAGACAACACACCGTCATAGCACACAACAACCTAGGTGCAGTGGGAGGCCCAGCTGTCCAGCTCGAACCCATAGGACCGGCTAGCGCTGGTGGACAGGGCTCGCAGGGCAGCCAGGGAAGCCAGCTCCCACGGCCTCCTGGAATGAGGGCGCTGGCCACCTCGGGCGAAGACTTTGCTTGCCCAAAACAATAATGTTTATTCATGCTAACTATCTCATTTTCTCGTATTATATAGTAGTATTTGGTTTCGTATAATTTGTAATGTTTTAGAGCTGAAGTGATAGAAGAAAAGGTCTACTCTCATTCTTTACTACCTGACATTGCAGGCACTACAATAGGACTGCCGCCATATCGTCCAGTGACAGTCTTGGCCCTGGGGGTAGCATGCATTTAATAAAGGCAATTTGTTAGGAATTATGCCCCTCCTCCTTGTTACCAACAACTTGTGTTGCGACTGTTGAATATTCTGCGCTATACTAACTATTGACACCGGCGAATGCCGAGCTAAAGATATTTCTAATATCCCACCACTAGCCAGTATTGTTACCTCATTTTCTATTTTTCTTTCTTGTTAGATTTCTGGCCACACAAGAAAATTATACTTAGAGCATACCGTACGAACCGGCATATAAATCCAGATTACTTTTTCCAAGAAGAAGGCGCTAAAATCACCCTTCGTCTTATACGGCGGCCTTTAGCAGAACGTAAGGCATCGTCTAGCCACCGACGGCGCAGATGTTGGCGACCGCATAGCCAAAGCCACATCCATGTCAAATATGATTGCTCGCGTTATTATTTTTGTTTCTTTTCTTCCTTGTCCCTTTCACTGGTGTGCGCTCTTCCAATCGACTTCGTGTGTGATTTTTTTATTTTTTTTTATTTTTTGGTCTCTTGGATGATGAGTTTCAGCGGTGGAGACAGTTTTCAGCGGCGTTCAAAATAAAGGCGGCAGTGAATGGCAACATGGCCGCTCAGCGCCAATCCTTCTTTCTTGAAAAAAGCTTGCGATATTGGCGGGCACAAAAAAGGGAAAACTGCCGGCGTGCAACCCACATAAAACGTTCTTTCGCGGGTGTCGTGCAGTGCATCCACGGCTTGAGGACGGACTCGCGGACTTTGTGCGGGAGCTTCGTGCGCGCTTGCTGCCGGTGACAGTGCCACTGTGAAAATAAACATGTTTCGGCGAGTTGTTGTTTTATTTTTATCTTTTTTTCGCTTCAAGATAACGCATCGACCCACATTCCCCCAGGACATATATTATTGTATATACGGTACTGGGAAACATGGTGTGAACAAATTTAATCTTTTCGGTTGACTCACGTGCGCTTAGAACAGGACGAAATAGAGGGAGAAAAGCAGATGACATAAATTGTAAGATGCTGTAGGAGAACGCGAACGTGGGATAAGCGCTGCGCTAAAGCACAGCAAACTGATGACAACATCAATGCCTGAAATATTCACGTGAGCCACTCATTAAGATGCAGTGATAAACCCTGTAGTGTACAGATACGGCTATTGCAAACTTTACGTAACCCCACAAAGAGCGTGCGAAATAAGGTGATGGCATTAGACACGCAGCAGGCCAAACCACAACTTTGTGGGGTAAAGCTACTACTCGGCATTTATGAAAACCAATAGACTGACATTAAGAAGAAGAAAACAAAAATTAGAACCAATATTTGGTCTGATAAAGCACGAAATTACAAACGGCGGTGTAAGTGGGCAAGGTAGCGTCGCTGGTTTTCTATTGTTTGAATAGGGTACGTGCAACGTCTCAAAGTGCACCATAGAGAAACAGCGTACAATGGGTGGCTCCGAGTAGATCAAATGGTCTCTCATGCATAACGTCGCCATAAATATAAGGACATAAGTGTTTTCGCGTTATACTTCATCGAAGCGAGGTCGCCGCGGGCAAGGATTGAACCGGCGACGTTGTTGTTAGCAGGAGAATGCCATAGTCACAATTCCCCTGCAGCGGAGCTGCATTTGGATTTCGGAAAACAGGATTAGTGGGCACCGTGCAGGAAAAATTATGCCGCATGGTTTAGCGTTCACGACTATCGGGCACGTAGTGTAATAGTAATGCTCCACTCATCCTTTAGCATATTCAAAGGAAAAATTTAGACAAGCGTGTCTGAAATTCCCACAATGTGCTTAGTGATTTACGCAATAGTTCAGCGGAAACCCGCTAGGTGGAGAGAAGTAATTAAAATGGAAAATGAGACATCCACTCAATCATAGCAATTGCGACAAAGAAAACCCATACGGATTCCTCGAAAGAAAAGCCTCGCCCCAGCTGAAGAAAAAACAAATTCTTCAGCTGCGAGCCTTTCCTTTCGAGGAACCCGTATGTGTTTCCTTTGTAGCAATTGCTACGATTGGGTGGATGTCTCATTTTCCATTTTAATCTAGTTATTAAGTTCAAACTCATCTGGATCACACTGCTGCAATATTTCCTGCGTTATTATACAGATAAATGTGGTATACCTTGCAGCGCTAAAGCTTTTGCTCTCAAGAGAAACAAGCAAATATACGCGAAAAATTCATTCGAAAACATTAAATGTATATCTTTCAAGTATGTACATGGAGCGGGGATGTTCAATTTGCGACGTGCTGGCCTGTCTGCTGCTTGAGTAAGTGGCGACGAATCAGCAGACGAGCGTCATCAAGCTTGCACAAAATTTCAGGGCAGGCACAGCCGTCATGAGTGCAGTCGAGGCTCGCCTCGTCGCGCTATAGAGCGCAACTCATGAAGCTGAGGGTTGGCTGTGTGAACGTGTGCGAACGTTTAATGACCCTTTTCGCGGAGAAGTTTGTTTTAGAGAAACGAGATGGCGCTCACGGCGGCACGCCATACCTCTCCTCAGCGACCGCGCACGAATACGAAACCATTACAGCTCCTACCTTGCTTCTGTGCGAACAGCTGTTGGAAATGCAACTGAGTTTTCGCTAACACACTGTGCTCCAATCATGCTAGATTGAATCATGTGGATGGAAGACGTGTGCAGTAGTTGGCTGCAAAAATAGTGACTGGCATGTAATTAAGGAATAGAATGAATCTGTGCGGCCAAGTTCGCGGACCGCTGCTGCAACTGTCCGAACGTGTTACCGGCACTTCGAGATGTACGGCTTTCCTCGAGGATACAGAAATTTGCTCATCCACCAGCCTTGTATCGCTAACCTTCAAAGAAAGGGCTTCATCCCCAGAGCGTCGGCAAGAGTGAGTACCACTCGTTAAACAATGACAAAGGGAGTAGCGCCGCTTCCTGTCAGTAAGTTTCGCACACATTATCTATACACATCTGTTCCAAATGGAAGGAAAACTTACGCCCACTCTATCGCCGACGTATCAAGAATAAGTGAATGGGCGCACACTTGAATATATGCGCACTGTATACGCACAATAAATGACGGACTACACCTATGGGGCACGGATGGTCGAAGCTGAATGTTTCGTGACGGTCCACAAGAGTAAGCGAGTTACAGTTAGCTGTAATATATATTTGCTACAAGGTATTACAATGTAGAAAACCGCTACGTTTAAAGCCTTGTGCGCAGCAAGAACAAATCTATCGGAACTGAGCACACCCGCGAGTGATTAGGCAGAAAATAGTGGCCGCACCGAGGAACTTCACTGAGTCAGAAACTGACAACCCACTGCTTCAAAATATTTGCCGAATAAAGAACAAAGCGCAAAACACACTAATTCTGACTGAATTCATAATCGGAAAACTTGGATAGCTTGGAATACATATTTAGCCCCGCTTTTAGAACAAGCACCATATACGCTGCTTGCGCCATTTGGACATAGCTTAATCAGCTCCGAAAGCGCTTTTTCATGTTCTCTGAAGCTGTGATCAAAGCTTCGTGTCGTACACCTAGTCACCATCTACGACATCTCCGAAAATTGAGGTTTTCTAAGCCGCGCAGGCATCATACACTTCCATTGTAAACAAGGAGGCAACGGAGGCAGTTGAGGCAAGCAATGGACGTGTCACCACGTGATCAAACATGGCAGCGCCCACGGGATCGCCGCGAAAAGGGTCAATACAGAAAGGGACGTGTGGCCAGTCCATCGTGTACGTCTTGCGGTTGCTGCGAGACACTTCGACACATGATATTGTAGGGTCCCGCTTTCAGTGCGCAGCGCATGTCACTAGTGAGGCACTATCATCTCCTTGGCCTGCGGTGTACCATACTAGACGAATGTTTGTACCCCAGTGGTTGTGCGTCTCGACGCGATCAGGCTCATCGCGATCTCCTTACTTTTCTAGAAGTAACGAACTTAGGGGCACGTTTGTAACCCAGAAGCTATTTCTTCTATTTAACATTCTTCAGTAGCGTGACCTGCAGTGACGGGCCCTACTGTATGTTGTACTTTATTCTTTGAGATTTGTCTTCTCGCTCTTTCTTTCCTCTTTACTCCCCTCCTTCCGATCTTCCATTTCTATGTTTCTGTCTCCTTTCTGAAGAATAGGCAGGCGTTATGCCCCATCCGGTGGCAGTTGAAAGCCTTTCTCCTCGCTTTCCCTTTCTTGTGTATATGTTTTCAAATGAAATAATAATAATAATAAGTATGTAGTAGAATCAGGGCCGTTAACAGGTCATAAGACATACAAACAGAACTTCCAAGCAGTGTCAGCGCACAAGATAGGTTATACTTGTTGTGGCGGTTATTACGCACCGAAAATCAAATGCCATGACTCGACTCCGACAGCTTCTCTCATCCCGAGAGGCCAACTGATCCCAGATGTCGGGTCTTGGTTCGCGGTAGAAGCAAAAGGACAAAAAAATTGTGTACCGAGGACGGGAAGCCCTAACTCGTTAACGCACATTCGTTCATTCTCGCTGCTGCTGCTGTTGTTGTTGACCTGGGTGCTCCAACGTTAGGTCCCGCTGTTTCTTTCTCTTCGTCTGCCATTCGTGCTCTCGCGAGGGTCTCAAGTGAAACTCTATAGCTTTTTTTGCAGTGCCTGGAAGCAGTGATATGCTTCGTATGCCGCTCTCATTTCATCACCCAATCTCTTCATACTTATATGAGTGTGAAGTGCGTATTCTATTTCCATACCCGTGAGGCCAAGAAAAGTACATTGTACCACGAAGTAGCGCTATCATCTTCTCCACAAGTGCACAGACATGGCAATGGCTTATCAACCTGACCACCTCAAGTTAGCTTGACGCGGTCAGGTTGTGGTGCCTCTTGTAGCTTGTTGACGCAAGCGATAACTGTCCTTACACTAATATAAAAAAAACTATTATCAAAAATCCAAACAACAAACAGCGCTATGATGGCACTTGAGTCCCCACAATATTATCGATGATGCAGTTCTCCCCCTTTTAAGGCGTTTTAGCATTAGGAGTGCCAAAGCCGAAAAAAAGTGTATATGTGTGAAGTGTGGGAAGTTGGTCACGTGGTAGAGATTGGGATGGGAAAGCTTAGAAAAGCGTGTATGTACACAGGGTGTCCCAACTATCATGTACTAAGATTTAAAATTATGTAAATGCCACGTAGCTGGGCAGAACCACGGTAATGTTCTTTGCCGTCGCTTGGAGATACTCAGCCCACGAATACGCGCAAGATTGCCGCGCGACTGGCCGCTCGAGGCAATTTGCCAGTATTCGCGGGCTTCTTTCACGCCCGGAAAAGCACTTATTGAGCACGTATTCAGCAACAGAGAGGCGTATCTGGAGTTTTTCATGTTGCTCTACAATTTTATCTTTGGCACTTTTCACGTAATTATTATATTTGAAAAGTTGATAAATAATTAAGACTATAGTTATATAATTAGGCGGAATGCAAAAAAATAATCTGAGTACCTCCAAGCGACGGCAAAGAGCAATACCTTGGTTCTGCCCAGCTACGTGGCATTGGCATATTTTTAAATCTTGGTGCACCATAGTTGTGACACCCTGTATAATATATATATATATATATATATATATATATATATATATATATAAAGGACGAGATAGACACAACACCCGTTCCTTGGGCAAGCTGTTCTACTGTCGGCCTTATCGTCTTCTCTCTGCCCGCGCCTCCAGTTCGAGCGCGCGAGCCTAAGCGCGTCTCTTTGTCTTCATTAATATATATATATATATATACTGGCGATGGTCTGCTCCGGACCACCGTCAGTGGCACTTCGCTTCTTGAAGAGTCGGGACGTGGGTCGAGTGAGCTCTTGAACAACACTTTGCTACGTGATGAACGGGGTTTAAATCATGAATCCGGGACATCACAGCAGTGTGACGTCATGCTCATGCATTTCTCTCGAATTTACCACTTAACCGCTTAATTTACACTAATGTATATATATATATATATATATATATATTAATGAAGACAAAGAGATATATATATATATATAAGGCCCCTCGGTTCCCTTTCTTCTCGTTTATATATGTAAATACAGGCACTAAAGGTGTTCTCTTGGGAGTGAAATCTTTTGCGGGTACATTCAGCTGCAAATTTCGTCGCCTAGCATAATTTTTTTTTTGCTTCGCAGGAACTAGAACATTCAAAGAGTTTCCTAATGAACCCTGGGAAGAAGAAATTAAAAACGAAATTTTAATCAAGAAATCCTCTTCTGACGGAGCGTTTCTAAACAAACCAACAAACAAACCCACAAATAAAATTTGAACAAGCAAGTGAAAACAAAATAAATACTGAGCTTTATCAGTGGTTCCTCCAAGAAATAAATGATCGCCCACGTGTCTCTATAGGTTTTGAGAATGAGTTTATTTCACTGCACTCGCGTACCGCCACTAGATCTGAACTGCCTTCTTCACAAAAACGGTGTATAGCTGCATAGAATGCATATCAATCAGCGGCAAAGAAGGACTCGAGCCCGAAAGCTTCTCCTATACCTGCACTTCTCGCAATACTCGTGCAAGATGCGCCGAACGGTGCGCGGCTCATAACTCGATCAGTGTTGGCCCGTTTTGCCCAAGCGCGAAGGCTCTGCGTGTCGTGGCGCAGCGCGACGTAGCGAATGATATACGCTGCGAACTATGAGCTGCACGGCTGAACGACGGCGCTGGCTCGACAATATTTCGGCTCATATATACCCTTTCACTCATAGGCTGTACATATGCCTGGATTCATGAATAGAGTACACAGTACATCATAACACCGACTGCAGAAGCAGGAACAGTAGGCGTGTTGTTCACTGCAGGAGGATCTAGCCTTGCGAAAGTTGCAACTTCTCCACCCTAGCGCCATTATTCAGTGTGGTTGCGTCCGGACACGTCACGTCTGGAAACACAAAAGAACACTAACAGCAAAGACTAATTTGAACCGGGGTTCAAAAGTCTGCGCGATGTCCCTTTTATGTCGACTTGCAGATCTTACCATTAAAACTCCAGCTCTGTATCACGGAGGAACTTTAGGAGAAGCTGGAACATGTCTCTCATAAATATCCAGTCCCCCCGTGGGAACAGAATGTCGCTTGCAATAGAGTCTCTGTATATGCTCCCAAAGGGAGCAGAGTTGCGCCTTGCTTTTCTTTTCGCCGCTCGCGCCGGTAATCGCCGAGTGCCATCATGTGGTCTAAAATGACGTCAAATGTTCTACCGCGCTGCAGAGAAGCCAACTTCGCGGACGCGACGCCGTCATTTCGTTACCTTCAATGCCTCAATATCGCAATCCGCGACTTCCTTAACACGCCTGACGTGACATGTAACGTTATGAATGATATAACGTGACATGAATGACAGTCATAACATTGATTAAATGCGTGAAATGACATAAGAATGACACGCATGCATATGACATGAAATGCAGACATGACGTTTATGATACACATCAATGAAATAGCATACATGACATGCCATTCATGTCATGACAAGAGTGACATGAATTCATGATATTGACACGTATACTTGTTTATATTTCTCGGGTGACCGCGTTTCACAGTCTAGCAAGTGTTAATTATCGCTCAGCGCAGGACGCGTCTGCATGTATCGGAAGTTTATCGATTGTTATCGATGCTTCTATCCGCTGGCTGTTGTCACCCAACCTTGTGTAATCGGATTGCATGTATGCGCGACGCGAATGCCGCCTATTTGCAGCGTGCCGAAGAAGCCCGACAGCTCGCCCGCCCGCGCATCAAGAACCAGCAGAGGACCGACGGCCGACACTACAATCTTACACGACGCTACGTCGAGTAGCAGCCCGGCGACCGTGTTAGGGTCTGGACTCCGATACACCGACGAGGACCGAACGAGAAGCTGTTACGACGCTATTTGGGCCCCTATAAGATCATCTGACGTATTGGAGCACTGGACACGAGGTCGTGCCAGACGGTATTTCCCAATCACAGCGGTGCCGCGCACCATCCACCTGAAGTCATCCACGTGGTGTCATCCACGTGACGAATGGCATGCATCACATCACATGCATGGCATGAATAACACGTATGACATGTGTGCATGACATGACATGCATGAAAAAATTAAACAGGTTCACTAAATTGTTTAGCTTGCATATGGCCCGATCACTTGGCATTTTACAGCGAAGCTGATATAGGCTAGGTTCCAGGAGATTGCGGCCATAGAAAACCGTAAGCGTAGTGTACAACAATTTCAGACACTGTCCACTGTGCACAACAAGGCATTCGAACTGACCCTCGCACTGTAACAACTTTAAATGTTTAATTTCATTTAAGCCAACCAATGGAAGCAAACCCTGTCCGGAGTCCTTTTAACTGAATCTTATTGCAACCTTAGAGGAGGGTAAATGTGCAGAACGCTCTGAGCGGCATCGTGTAATACGACCTGGGAACAACGCTGGCAGTAGCAGTCCTGTTCCCAAGAGGGCTTCTGCAGCGAAGCTGTTATAAGCTAGGTTCCAGGAGATTGCGTCCGTGGAAAGACGTAAGTGTAGTGTACAAAAATTTCAGACACGTCGCGCCACTTCGTAGAGTCATACGAAAACACCTGGTTGGCGGCGTTTTCAAACTTAGGATTGTACAAAAAGTTCACATTAGAGCGCGGTTTTCGCCAGATCTTACGTTTGCTTCTTCATTACGTGACGTAGATCACCCTGGCGACCACGTGAGCGTGTTAGCGCTTGTGTGTGCGCTGCGATTGGCGTAGCCGTCTTTAATAAAACGCTTTGGCCGTACGGTGATCGCGACTGTGTACGTTCCCCCTGCAACACCTACGAAAGACATCTAAACGTTCATGATAGACATGTTTGGTTGGGTGAAGCCCAACGACGATACGGCCATTCTCATCGCGGGGGCAATATTCACTACCCCAGACCCACCATAGTCACACCTGGCTTCCATCTTCACAGTAGTGGAAGGGCTGAGAATGTATTTTTTTTTAGAGTTTTCTTTTTCTTGAAAATGCAGCAGATGATGTCAAGGTGACACCCTATGCTGTTAGCAGCGAGACAGATATTTTTTTCTGGTGCAACATATATAGCGTACTGATTGTACGACTTTCAGCTCCTTGTGGCAGCATTCACCATGCTTTAGGCATGCGGGAACATCGTCGGCACATACGTCTCATCGTCAACGCGATCGAAGCGCATGCTACACACTTTAGGACATGTCGCTGGCTTCCTTCATGTTCCGGTAGGGCTGTGATGGAATTAAGGAAGCTTCAAGCACGTTTTAGAGGCATGCGCATGAAAGCACTACGATGTCAACAAACACTCACTTCACGCGGCGCACGCAGCTTCTCCACCGCTCTTGCTGGTCACGGAGGCACGGTCGCGTCGAGAAAAAAAAAACTGTTCCCGGTGGACAGTTGAAACAATTGCTCGAGCATCCAACAACGTGCGAGACATTTCGTAGCTGCGACGTAAGCGCGCGCACTCTATTACTATGCACAACATTCATCAGAGTGGCCTTGGCACCGCCCCGCACGGCGCTGCTGCCGTTTTGTTGCATGCTTCAACGCTGTTCCAAGTTCGGCTCCTGCGCGTCTGAGTGGCTTTACTACGTAGCGTTGGAATAAAAATGGCGGAAGTATACGCAACTGTGCTCCCTTTGGGAGCATATACAGACCCTTTTCACAGTGAACCCGTGGGTGCAAGCCATGTTTGATCACGTGGTGATGCGTTCATTGCTTGCCTCAGCTGCCTCCCTGTTTACAATGCTTGGACATCAAACCTTTGTTCAGCAAACCTCTCTTCCAGCGGATAATGTAGACAGTGACTGCATGAGTGAACGACACGAAGCTTTGACAACAACTCTAGAGGACATGTAAGCGCTTTCATAGCTCATTACGCCTTGTCCAAACGGCGTCAGCAGCGTATGCAGTGCTTGTACTAAAAGCGGCGCTAGAAATGTATCACAAGCTGTCTAAACTTTCCCCTTATTAATTAAATCGAGACCAGTGTGTTTTGATCTTAGTTCTTTATTTCGCAAGTAATTTGAAGCAGTAGCTTGTAATGTTTCTGACTCAGTAAAGTTCCTCGGTGCGGTCACTAATTGTGATACATTTATTCTTACTGCGCACAAGGCTTGGAAGGCAGATTTGCGTAAGTTCTAATAGCTTGTAGCAAAGACTGTATACTCACTCGCTTACTTTGTGAACCGTCACGAAGCGTTCAGCTTGGAACATTCGTGTGCTGTCGGTGCAGTCGCCGTCACCCATGCTTCGGTGCATTGATTCAAGTACGGGTCCATTCACGTATTCCTGGTACGTTGGCGATAGAGTGGGCGTAACTTTGCGTGTGAGTAGGGGTGGATGTGTGTAGATAAAGTGTGATAACTTTACTATGCCAGGAGGCGGCACTACTCCCTTTCTCATTGTGCAACGAGTGGTACTCACCCTGGCCGACGTTCCGTAGTGGAAGTACCTTCTTTGGAGGCCATCCGCTGGTTCATGGATGAGTGAACGTTTTGATCCTCGAGGAAGGCCGTGCATCATGAAGGGCCGGCAACAAAGGCAGTGCAGTCCCTATGTAGTAGTGGTCCGTGAACGTGGCCTCACGTGTTCATTTCATTCCTTATAGCATGCCAGTCACTATTTTTGCAGCCAGCTACTGCATACGTCTTCTGTCCACCGTTCTACATTTTGCAGCATCACTAGAGCACAGTGCGTTAGTGAACACCCATTGCATTTCTGACAGCTGATCGTGCAGTAGCGAAGCAGAAGCGGTAGTGGTTTCATATCCATGCGCTTTCGCTGAGGCAACGTGCGGTTCACCGCCAAAAGTGCTATCTCGTTCCTCTAGAGCACACTGTTCCGCTAAAAGGGTATATATGCAGAGACAGTAGCTTGCACATATGCGTGGCGCCATCTTGTGTTTGATGCAGTCCCCTATGAATTAACCTTCTACGTTCTGCATCAGATTCAAGACAACCTTAGAAATAATGTTGACGTTGATTGTGAAGAGCTTGACACTGCACAGATCACGATTATGTACTAAGTTCTGTCTTGCACCGCCAAGTTGAGTTTGAACTCAACCTGTCCAGATGCGGTAACGCTCTGGCCCTTGGTGTATCTGCACCTGCAGCCGCAAGGTTAAGTTCCTTTCAGTTCTCGTTTAGTGAATGAACGAATTAAATTGGATTCCTGGACATTTTCTTTCGATTCCCACTCACTTCGTTGTAGGACAAACAACTAAATCTATTGCAAGCGCCCCCCTGCAAACTGCTCAGAAGTGGCCAAAAAGAACTTCATGCTTAATATTCTGAATGGCATACTCTGAGCGCACAACTCTTCTGAACAACATTTTATACCGACACGTTGTCACCTCTTTTGGCTTCTTTCTTTGGCTCAACCAAAACATCGGGAGGCTTTGAACCTCATCTTCTGAACAAATTATGCGAGCTCGTATGCTATCTGTATGAAGGTCAAGAATAAAAAAAAACATTTGGTAGTCCAAGCCGCATAAGTTCACGTTTGACGTGAACTTCGCTGCGAAGGGCCTGTGATGTAGGGATTGTGGTTCGCTCAAGAGTGATGTATATTATGGCGCTCCTAGATGCTGTACGTGTCCCGAATGCAGAATATAACGGAAAAGGGGAAGCCGCAGCGAAATATGAACCGAATAGCCATCAACTTGCAAAAAAGAAAATGGAAGGAGTCTAGTGGACTTTCGCGCAGTTCCATCTGCTCGACGCTTCGGAGGCAGTTTTAAATGAATGCATGAGCGAAGAAGAACATTGAATTATACTGCATAAATCTTCATATTCGAGGCTCACCACATTTGTTTAGGTTAGCGCACAGGTTGCACGTGGCTGTAGTTGTTCTTCCAGCTCATGACGTCAGCTTTGGGAAATATATGTGCAGTTGTTCACACAGAACACCTTTTTTTATCATTCGGGATTGCGGAAACATGAATCTCGAATACCTTTCTTTTCAGATATTCTATATTTGAAGACCAAAGAGCCCCCCCCCCCCCCCCTCACCCCCCTCCCAGCCACACATTTGCGCTCCTCTTTGATAAGGTAAGTGCAAATCCCGAAAGCTGTGTTCTCTTTCAGTTCTCTTTGTGACTTCCAGATAAAATCACCGCTGTTTTTTTTATTCAATGTGTGTAAGAAAGATTGACATCATGGGTGATGCCAGCTATTCGTTATATGTTAGACAAACAGCATATGTAAAACAATAGACAGGCTCAAACAAACAAACGCATAAATAAGACGGAGTCAGTACATAACATAGATAGGCCGGCTAAAATTAATATTAACGTAGAAGGTAAATAAAAGTCCGTAAGCGCTAACGCAGAGTTCCCATAAGGTTCAAATCAGCCCATTGCACGTCCCAACACACAAAATTTGCACGGTAAGTAATGTCATGTAGTATTATAGAGCAGTTATTTGCAGTTCACTTGCATTTCAAGGAAGCACAGTCTACAATACAATTTGCACAAGATCACACCAGAGGTTGTCCCATTATCAAGATCAGCGGACACACATGCGTAACCGCGGAACATAATGTGTGGAGAACATGTTACAACTCTAGCAATTACCCGCAATCTCGTCGTTTCGAAAAATTGCTTTCAGTTGCTATCCATGCGCTTTTGCGGCTAAACTCTTTGATATGACCCGAATACTATTCCCAATGAGAGCACCTGTTTGTACAAAGCACACAATTTATCTCGGAACATTTTTACAAGCTGAGCAAGGATACTGCAGCCCAACAAAAGACATTCATTGTATTTTTATGATTCCAAGCAAGAACCCCCCGCCCTTTCGGCTGGTCCTATTTTATATAAACATGACTTACTATATAAAAATTACGTGTACGTAGTGCCTAGACGTAATCTGTGTAGTACTTCAGGAGAAGTAGTTGTTGGAAAAGTTGGTGTTTGCTTAACGACATAACGTAGAGAGAAGGCACCGTCATCAAAGAAAACACACAGACACACGTCACAGGAGCTGCTAACAACTTTATTTGAAAGACAGCGAGATACAGTATATATACTATTCCCAATGCGCAGGCGCACCAGCCACTTCGGGCAGACTACAGAAGGTGGTTATCAGGTCTATTCAGATCATTTTAGATGATCTTATTACAGTTTCTAGAGAACGTGTAACCATTACTGGGATAGTGAACAGTATTTTTTGATCAGTTGTGCACAGAAGAGTTTAAAACACCATTTTCAAACCAACTATCTTTTGACAATCAGATTGAGAGTTGACGTAAACGGTGGTGTGCATCGCTTTGTGAGGTGGTATTAGATGAGTCTAATTTTCATTGTGCGCCACGCGTACTAAACAATCTGTCTTTGGGTTACCTGGAATCTCACAGTGAAATAAAAGTTCACGTTGCAAGTCTATTGCCATGGTATATGTCTTTTGGACTTATATACTAGAGCATGATTACTTTTGTTTATGCCAGTGAAGTTAATGCTCAATAAAGATGCTTTATGGTCGATGAGAATGACGCATTTGACTTGATGTGGTTGTGAGCATATGAAGGTCAAGGCAGACATTATGGCGTAAATTTCTGCTACAGTAGAGTTAATGACGCTTGATCATTTGAATGTTTTCTGTTCTTTTTTTTTTTTTTTGGGGGGGGGGGGGGGGGGGGCATGTAGAGTGCAGACGATAAAATTTCAATTGCACACGGGCCATCTATGTAGACCTGAATGTAGTCCCTGGAGGTATAGTAGACATGTCTTTGTGTTAACATTTCACAGCTAATTTAGCTAGGTCCCATTTACCACAGATGCCTAGTACTTTGGTTAAAGCCTTTAGAATTTATAGGAGTCATAGAGGATACGCAGCTTCTGCTGGCCAAAACGTATTCTCTGGGAGAATGCATCTCCATTGTGGTATTCTCGCGTGTAAATGTGCACCGTTTCTATGATTTAATTCCAGAAGAAGCATGTGATCGGCATGCTCTGCTTTATGGCGAAAATAATGGCGGCAAGCCTCAACAAATCTCAGACCCCGAAAAGAAAATTAGCATGCATCTGCAATTATTAAAGCCCTTGTTAGGGTGGATAGTTGGGCGTGTTGAGCATGGTCTGAAGAGAAAGGCGTGAATACGACGACGGACATAGAGAGAAACATACACACAGCGCACCTGCCATTGCACGTGGTGCTCCAGTCCGCAGACATCTGGTCAGAAGGCGTTCAAGAGCTTCCCCGAGTATCGGGATAGATTGGGAACGACCGGAACAGAGTGCGCTATTATTTGCCTTATGATTGCACAGTCTACGCGAAGCAGTGATGATGTTGAGCAGCAACATTTTGTTCCCTGACTGCATCGATGAGAATGTGTCACCGGGGTGATGTTCTGTTCTATGCGTTTTACTTGCGTGGCCCATGTTATTTGTTGTTGGTGTTGTTCCAACGTTTTGTAGATCGTCATTACGTCAAGAATGGTTTAAACCAAATTTTCGAACATGCAAACAGGCAAGCCGGTACGATCGCTTATTAACGGATGAAAACGTGACAAAATATGCGTATCAAAGCACCGGCCATCCCTACACCATCAACTGCAAACCCAGAAGGAAATAAAAGAGAAATCGGCCAGTGAGTAATCGATTGAGACAGTAATGAGTGAATCACTCAGTGGGATCAAACTGAAAACTGCAATCTCCTCCCCTCTACCACAGACTACAAGAGGTTGCCATAATTCCAGTTCATCCGAAATGCAGACGTGTGTTTCTAAGCAGTCGCTGAGCCATGCTATAGAATGCTGCTTATTAAACATTAAGTCAAATCCGACTGATTTATGGTGAGTATATATGGACCATGATTTGCCTCACAAAGTGTATGAAAAATTAGACCATTTTAGGAACTTTAAAAAGAGTTCCGCTACCAGGCCCCAAAAAGAAGAATCACGTGAAGTGCAGCTGCTAGGGACACCAAAGCGGGCGCACGTGTACATGTGGTATCTCATTTCGGTTTAGAACTTATCGACAATTTATGAATGCGGTGTCTCCAAAACTTACACAATGAACAGTTTATTGTGATATTTCTTTTAGCTTAAAGCAATGCATACTGTAATGTTAAAATAATTTAATATGTGGCTATCAATTTGCGATTTTTTAGATTGTTCAGGATCTACTTTTATGTGCAAGAAATTATGTGCATGTTGATTTATTAATGGCCCAATAAAAGCCTTTTCACTCTTCACAGACATATTGTCGACCCATATGAATATATAGACAAAGAAAGACAAGAAAAAAAAGTCCCCAAGCCGTGAATGAAATTGTTTGCTCATTCTGCTACACCTTTATGTGCATGGAATGATTTTCTTTATCATTAACTTCTCATTCTCTTGCGTGAGGTGCTATTAGGTTGCTCGGAGCACGTGTTCTATAGGTGACCCGTAAAACGAGCAATCGCAGGGAATTGTGGGGTGCGCCGTCTGCTAGCAGCTTCCGGTTCGACGGACGACGCGGCGGCATCGGCGGCATGCCCGGCGCTAGTGTTTTTCTACGCGGTTTCAACTGTCAGTCGTGCGAAGCTTTCTGTCCGCTTTGTCGACCAACAATGTCGTACCATTCATGCAGCTGATTTCTAGGTTTCGGTTCACTCGGGGCGCGACGATGACGAGCCAAGAAACGCAAGGACACGCTTTTATTCATAAACGAACTCTGGTTTTCGTTTCGGCAGCCTTTTTTGTTTCTGCCAGATTTAGCTCTACGACATTTGCCGCTGCTCGGACGCACTGTCACTGACTGCTCGCCTACAGGCCAGTCAGACAGATGAAAAAGCTATCTTTATCCGATAATTTATCAAGCGTATAGAAGCATTACTTAGAAAATAGGGTGCGGAGGCGATGGCTATAGCAGCTGGTAAATACTGCCCTGTGATCGTCGCTGCCACCGATATCATCAGTAATTTTGCAGCTAGCGTAATTGAGAAATGAAGCGCTGAAAATGTTTGAAAACTGCGCGCTGTCAATGGCATTTCTTAGTCGAAACTCGAGGTTCATTTGAAGTGGTACGTAGTTAGAAGTTTTCGCTTTTTTTGTCAACAAGATGGGGAAATGGCCGTATCGCCGACAGATTACGGCTGCGCATTATCTCTATGTGTTCAAAGAACTAAGGTGGGCTAGTTGGTTACGAGTATTATACATGTATCTCGCTGCGTCCCGCTTAAATTTGCGCCGTAAAACCATGTTTCATAATACCTCTATATGTGCATGCGAGTACTGAAATAGTTATTGTTGCTTGAGTCAATGTTCGAGGAAGCGCAGGCGGAAACAGCGAGCAGACGGCGCATCCCAGAATCTCTCTCTCTTTTACGGGTCACCTTTGCAGGCGAGCGAAAAGTATATATGTTGGCTGTGATCCCGCAATAAAAACTCGTTGTTGAAAGTTAGCACCAAACGCGTGTATTGTCTGTGTTCTTCTTCTTGTGTCCTGTTTCTGATGCGTCACGCCTTTTGCCTCCATCATCCAACAAGCCCAACGTGCAACGTTAGTCTGCTACACCGACAATGTGAAGCTGTGGTGTGGATTTCTTGTGTCCCTGTGCCTCGTATTCTTTTAAGTGTATAAAATCTACCGACTGAAACTATGTTCAGCAGCGCTAGCACTGTTTCATCGTAATGCATTTTACGTCAATTTCGTTGCCATAGGTGCTAATTGCGTCCACTCTCTCTTTTTAAAGCCATTGTGATGACGACCGACTCAGCATACACACACAAAGAAATATCTTAAACTAAGACATCCCGCTGCCGTCGCAAAGTAACAAAATCTACCAGGACGAAGTTGCAATAACAGCCAAGAATAAATTTCCTCCGTTTTTTTTTTTTTTTTTTACCATAGAAGAGCGTCAATACCACAGTGAACGTCTATTCAAGCCGTGCTTAAGCGAGTTACGTTACTCTCAATTCCATTTCTTCGTTTATAAACTCGTTCATTTTTTTCTCAAAGATAATACGATACATGAACATGTGTACCCTTAGCAACATTATCAGTTTCGGACTTGTGGAAATGGTTTATTCAGGACCAACAAGTGGGACCGCACTGTCCGATAGTTGCTCTCGTTAGAGTTAGACAATATGAAAAATGAGACCATGAACATTTAAACCTCATTGAAAATGACAATGCCTGAGAAGCCAACCAAGTTTTGCGTATGTGCACAAGTAAGAAGAACAAGAAAACAAAGAAGATACTTTCCAATTATTGCGGTTTCGATGTAGACACTGCTGAAGCAATATAAAATGAAAAGAGTTCATGGAAATTACGTGCGGCAGTTTTTAAGCTCAACAGACCTGCACAAACGGTTTTCACCTCGACTGGTGTTCATTGTAAAGCTATGGGGCGCAGCGATTGCGACCGGCACTTATCGTGAATCAGTTCTCTCTCCCTCTCCCTCTTGTACTTTCTTCCGATCTTTCTAACAGCCGCTTCCCCTTTACGTGCTGGTTAACCTTTAACCTTCTTTTGTCTCTCTCTCTCTCCACACATAGTACCGTCCACCTACGAGAAACTGTATCTCAAAACATCAGAAGAACACAATACTACAATAACATAAAAGGCGCAGTGCCCGTCATCAAGGGTGGACACCATGCTACACCGTTTCGCTAGCGCAGTCAGCGGGTGCCGCCGCCGCGGGACGCCGAGAGGTTTCTTTCGAACGAGCCTCTTCACCACAAAGTGCTTTTAACGAAACCGGGCTTCATTAAATATGCACGAAGTCATCGCTCCCTCGTGGGATGAGTGGCGTTCGCTGTCGCGCACACTTAGCACTCAAGCCTAGTACTGTCAAAGTACAGGGATGACGCAGGGAGGAGCGTTTGAAGGAAGTAGCGGCATAGATTACAATAGGGAGAGTAGAAAGAGGGAAGAAAGAAATGACAACGAAATAATGAGCAACGCAAATTGAATAACAAGTAAGAGCAGTGAATTAGGCTGTACGATGTACAAAGCTTTAAAGGAGAGCTAGCTGCTGGAGCCATCTTGGTATATATTGGAATCGCAAAATAAATATGCAAGAAAAACAATAATATCCACACAAAAACAACGTAATATGTGGCAGAAGCGCGAAGAATCAACGCCCTTTTTTTACAGGTCCCTGGCTGTTCTGTTCGTTCTTTAAATTTATTTTTTAGCAACATGCAGTCTGGCGGAATCCCGTCAGGTCGAGGAAGATCATTGTCAATAAAACACACGGCGGCAATCAAGGTACAGCGTATTCAAAAGAAATACAGTTATTTGAATATACGTTATCTTGGTCGACGCCGGGTGTTTTATTGACAACCTCTGGTATAATGCGCAATGTTTTTAAACTGTTCGCCATGTTCTAATAACCTATAATCAACAGCTGCAAAGGCAAACATGAGGGAAGATTCTACAAGTTAAAAAAAAAAGTTCTTTGGAAATGTTAGTTGCGTGTCAAGAAAGCGTCTTAAAAGAAAGCTTTACCTTATAAGCTCTTATTCAAATCTCTCCTTATCTAAGTATAAAATTGTTTTGCCCGGCAGAAACTGCACCGACTGTCATAAAATTTGTTGTATTTAAAATAGAACGTTAGTCTGCCGACTATAGGAACTAATTTTTCATTTAAGCCATGATGGCAGTTTATTGCTAAGAAACGCATGATTTAAAAGAACACTGAACTTTACCAGTCTCGGAAAAAGTTCTGTAAACACACATTTTACGCAGTTCTGTAAACACAGTTCTGCTGTGTTTGTTTATTTATTTATTTATTTATTTATTTATTTATTTATTTATTTATTTATTTATTTATTTATTTATTTATTTATTTATTTATTTATTTATTTATTTATTTATTTATTTATTTATTTATTTATTTATTTATTTATTTATTTATAGTACCTTCGGGGCTTACAATGAAGCATTACAGAGGGGAGGGGCTAAAAATACAAATAACTATACAAAAAGGAGAAAGGAAAACAAGAATACTAATCAGATGACAATGCATGGTACAATGTAAAAATAACGAAAGTAGGAGCGACACAATCAGCATTTACGGTAACAAAAAAATAATTGCACAAAGAAAAACAGAAAACTGCGGTAATACAGATGAAATATAAATGCGTGGTATATAGGGCAAGTTAGAGTGAGACGATAAGCACAGAATAATAGAAGATAAAGCATAATACAAAACATACTGTTTGTAGACTAGGTAAAAAATTAGAAAATAGAAATAGCTTATAAACAATACTGATCAGGAGAAAACGGAACAGATTCGCTATGCATTCACATACTAGATAACGTGAGTAAGTGCCTTACGGAAATCATTGGTGTTAGTTATATAGACTAGTGGATCCGGTAGGTGATTCCATTCCTGGCATGATTTTGGAAGAAATGAATTACCATAGGTGGACGTTTTGTGGAATGGGATGTTCACCTTATGACGATGGTCCAAGCGTGCAGAATTTAAAGAGGCTGGTTCGATAAAGCGTGACTTGAGTGTGGGAATTAAATGGTATATTTTATGGAACAGACAAAGGCGAGCCATTTTTCTGCGTTTGGAAAGGAGAGATATGTTTAGGGCAAGTTTCATGCTAGTTACACTTGCTGTGCGCTGGTAATTGTTAAGAATAAAACGAACCGACCGATTCTGCACAGCTTCCAAGCTGTTAATTAATGTTAATTGATGAGAGTCCCATGCAGATGATGCATACTCTAGGTTAGGCCGAATGTAGGTGACATATAACTGTTTTTTTTTTTCAGGGGAGAAGGTGTGAGTGCAAAATTTGCAATAGCCCAGCATGCGGTTAGCTTTTAATGTAATGTGTTCGATATGTTGTTTCCATGAGAGATTATTTGTAATGTGTAGTCCGAGGTATTTATAAGACGATACTGATTTGAGTGGGTTGTTGTTAAGATGGCAGTTGGAAAAAGATACTTTGCTGCGTGAGATTCTCATGGATTTACATTTTGAGGTGTTAAGATTCATGTGCCAGCGGGAGCACCAGGTTGTGACGTTATCAAGGTCTGATTGTAGTGTAACCATATCAGAATCATTAGTTATTTTTCGGTAAATTACACAATCGTCGGCAAATAAACAAACTAGTGATTTGATTAGGCAGGTCGTTAATATAAATGAGGAGGAGTAAAGGTGCCAATACAGAGCCTTGAGGTACACATGATTCTATTAATACCTCTGGTGAGTCATTGTCATTGATGGTTACATATTGGGTACGACTAGAAAGAAAGCTGCAAATCCATTTGAATATTAAGGGGTCAATATTTAGAAGGCTTAGCTTATAGATAAGTAACTGGTGATTAACTTTATCAAAGGCTTTAGAAAAGTCTAAAAAGTACAGTCCATCGCTATAACCCGAGTCCAAGAACGCATGCATCTCATTAGTAATATTGTCAGTAGTGTCTCACAGGAAAAATATTTCCTGAACATTGTGACATATTAAGATAGTAAATCTATTTAACATCACCCATAATATTGACATTGCTGATTACAGAACGGGACTTTCGTAAAACCCTCGTAACATTGAAACAATTTCGCGTAAGCTCTAGACTTATATATCGAATTCACAAAACCGCGATATCTGCTTTTCGATCTGAATTAAGGATTTTAAAACATTGTGCTTCAATATTTTCCTGATATTACAATTTTTGCTGACATTGGAGCCCAAAATCAATATTCTCTTTTTTGTGAGTAAAGTTTATATTTTTGGCTTCGAAGAAACAAAATGAAATCTAATTAGTTCAGTAGTTGTCTACGAAGAGGTTCTATGCGCTTTGCGTGTAAATAAATAGTGAAATCGAAGCCGACCAAATACAAACCTTCGTCTTACCTATAGCCTGGCAAGAGAACAAGAATTCATGATCGCAAGTCAGCACCTAGAATCTGTACCGGAGTAGGTTCATCCAGGTAAATGATTACTCACAGGGGGCCCTGAAAATGAGAAGGAAATTTGCAGAAGAATAAAAATGGGTTGGAGTGCGTACGGCAGGCATTAGCAAATCATGACTGGAAGCCTACTACTGTCGTTGAAAAGAAAAGTGCACGATGACTGCATTCTATCGGTGATAACATATCGGGCAGAAACTTGGAGGTTGACAAAAGAGCTCAAGAACAAATTAAGCACCGCGCAAAGAGCGATGAAACGAAAAATGTTAGCTGTAACATTAAGAGACAGCAAGAGACCGGTGTGAATCAGACAGCAAATGGGGATAGCCGGTACTCTAGTTGACAGCATCAGAATAAAAAAATTCAGAGCCCTTCTACTACTGTGAATATGGAAACCAGCGAAGCTGTGACTATGGTGGGACTGCTGTAGTGAATATTGCTATTGTGAATGTATATATTATCATTATTGACTATATCGAGCGCGTCGGCATGTTTGTCAAGGAGCAAGGACACTGACATCTTGTTTTCGCCCCGCGCGCTGGTCAAGTAGTGCGTTTGCTGCGCCAAGTCTGCCCACGCGGACTAGATCTGTCCCGCTCCTGCTCTCAGCGGCTCCCAGACAGTGCGCCACACGTGATTTCTTTCTTCTTTCTTTCTTTCTTTCTTTCTTTCTTTCTTTCTTTCTTTCTTTCTTTCTTTCTTTCTTTCTTTCTTTCTTTCTTTCTTTCTTTCTTTCTTTCTTTCTTTCTTTCTTTCTTTCTTTCTTTTCTCTCTTTCTTTCTTGTCCCTGGCTCACACCCGCATATCCAATGCGATTATGCTCCACACGTGATTTTATTATCGTTAATCGTGACGTAATTGATGAGCGTAATTGATGATGATGAGGGGTTGAGCGACATCCGCGAAACCGGGTATGAACCGACGGAAATATGAGCAGAGCCCTACGAAGCTACGAAGCTGTTTGACAGATTGAGGTTGCTCGAATGATTCAACGGCTGCCGTCTTCTGTGGGTCGGGTCTAATTCCATATTTATCGACGAGATGTCCTAACACCACTGTTTGGCGTTCGCCAAGATGACATTTCTTTGAATTCAGCTCAAGAACAGCTTTTTCGATACAGTCGAGTATAATATTGAGATGAATGTTGTGCTCCTGAAATGTGTATCCAAAAATTACGACATCATCAAGGTAGCACATACAAATCTGCCATTTTAAACCACGCAGAATAGTGTCCATGAACCTTTCGAATGTAGCCGGTGCATTGCACAATTCGAACGGCATGACGTTGAATTCGTACAGCCCGTCCGGCGTAACGAATGCCGTTTTTCCTTGTCATCTGGGTGCATCGGAATTTGCCAATAACCGGCTCTCAGATCCACGGAAGAAAAGTAGGAAGCGGAATGCAGGCAGTCGATGGCGTCATCAATACGGGGCAGCGGATAGACGTCTTTCTTGGTTACGGAGTTCAGTCGGCGATAGTCAACGCAGATTCTCCACGTACCATCTTTCTTCTTCACAAGAATGACGGGAGCGGCCCAGGGACTCGCGGATTCTTGAATTACTCCCTTTCCTAACATTTCTTGCACTTGCTCGTTGATGATGTTTCGCTCAGATGGTGATACCCTGTAAGTTTTCTGCCGTACGGGATGCGCTGAAGCGGTGTTGATCCTATGACGTGTTCGAGAGGCTGGAATTAAAGGCATTTTGCCGCTTTTTGAAAAGTCGAACACTTTCAAGTGTTTGGAGAGAACGCCCAGGAGTGTGTCACGTTCTCTTTGGCTGAGTGAATCGGTTCAAGCGTCGCGTCGAAAATGGCAAGGTCGTTACTACAACAGATTACTGGAACGCACGCAGCAGAGAAGGCAGAAACGACCGTGTCCTCGGAGACAAAAAAGATGCATTCATCACGGGATGAATTTTCCAATAGAGCAGCTGGGAAACTACCATGCACGGAAAGGTGACCACTTCTACAGTCAACAGTTGCCCCACACTCCCGCAAAAAATCGATTCCCAAAATAACGTCATGCGTCGACCGTGCAATAACCGCGAATTCTGTGGGAAACACCTTGCCGTACAAAGACACGTTCACAGTGCAAACTCCCACCGGACACAACGCATCACCGCTCACACCACGGAATGTCGCACCACGGCTTATACAAAACATCACTTTCCGTCCAAGAAGGTTCTTAAAATTCACACTCATCACAGAAATTGTCGCGCCTGTATCCACAAGTGCCATGGTAGGTACGCCATCAACAAGTACATGAACTTTGTTCTTCAGCATAAACACTGACGGGGGTATATCTGTCGAAAGTGCCTGGTATCTTGCGGCCTCACCCCCATTGGCCGTGCCGACTAGTTTTCCGGCGGCGGTGGCTGCGTGCGTCGCCGCGGCGATGGGGATCGTCGAGCACGTGGGGCTGGTGGCGGCGTTAAGCTTCGATCAGAGGCCGGTGAGGGGTAGCGTGAACTGGTGGGGGCGCGTGGTGGCCGTGGCGTAGAGGACGGGCGGTCGAAAGGCTGGGGAGACATGAACAAGGGATCTCGCTGGTATGTAGGGGGGTTGTTGCAATATCGCGAGATGTGACCCGGAACGCCGCAGCTGTAACACACCGGCGGAGGTCGAGACACCCGTGGCAGCTCGGAGTGTCCAGTCCTGTCAGAAGGCATTCGGTAGCAGTATCGCTCTTCATGGGGACGGTAGCCAGCCGACGTTCGTTGAGTGAAACGAGGTGAGCGAAAACGCCGTTCGTAATTGAAGGGTGTCCGATCGGAGTACTCAAGTGATCGCAGTGTACCTTGGCATTCATCGACGTCGGCTACATTAACTGATGGCTGCCATGGGCCGGAGTGGCTGGCGTTCGCGCGAGTGCTGTCTCTCTTGCATAGCCGTCCTGAAAGGCGCTGGGGCAATGAGAGATTTGCTGACATCGAAGCAATTCTTCCCGTACAATCTGGCGTATTGTCGACGAGAGATCATTAGGTGACATAGCGTCGACACTAGCCACTGTTGGCACGTTTGACAGACGGCCAAATTTCGGAGCTATCCGTCGCATCTTCAGCGTTTCAAATGTTCGACAGTGCTGCATCACGTCAGACACGGAGTTCAGGTTTTCTTTGCCAATCAAGAAATTGTACACGTCTTCGGCTATCCGCTTCAGAACGTGTCCAACCTTGTCCTCCTCAGTCATCCTAATATTCACTATCTTGCACAGCTTCAAATTTTCTTCTATATATGTGGTACATGTCTCCCCTGGAAGCTGTGCCCTCTGAGCCAATGTCTGCTCCGCTCGCTTCTTCTTCGCGTTAGAATCGCCGAAGCACTTCTGTACTTCCTCAACAAAACGATCCCAAGTGGTGAAAATGTCCTCGTGGTTTTCATACCACATGAGAGCAGCTGTTCGTCAGTGAAAATACAACATGACTGAGCTGCGCTGCCGAGTCCCAGCCGTTGCTTCTGCTAACCCGCTTATAGTTCTTGAGCCACTCGTCAACGTCTTCCCCTGAGGTCCCACCAAAGTTTGGCGGCACTCGGTAGTACGGCCAGGGACCCGTAGGAGCCGTAGGAGTGGCCCCCGATGCATCAGAGGTCTGGAGTTGGGACATCATCTTGATCGGCGAAGGCGGAAGTTCGACAAGGCGGCAGCTGCGGCGAAGACCAGGGAGTAGAGCTTCTGTCGTTGGGTTCGTATTACCCAGCACCTCCACCAATCTGTTACGGCCTCGGCAGAGGGTTAAGGGAGCGTTTACTGATTGAGGCACAACGATGTAGCTCCTTCGGCTATGCTGGCTGGTGTCAATCGTAGGAGCAACGTCGTCTTCCTCTTTCTCCTCCCTCGCTTCCTTCACGTTTTACTGGCAGTGACACGGCGTAACAATATCATTACATGGACGACGGTCTTGTGCGAGTATTTGCGACCGGAAAAGTTTATTTACTCCCTACTCAGAGGACTTCATGAAATATAATAAATATTTTATTAATTCTAATAACACTTTCTCCACAAAAAGTCGAACCAAGCAATTCGCTGAAGAATCCACCATGAAAACCATAGGAAGAAGTAGTCCATAAATCGGTATAACATCTGTGGGCGACTTTAGCGAGCCAACTGTGTAGAAAAATGATTCATGCCGGATAAACGCTTACATTTTCATCATTTTTTTATAATCACTACCATCCCTTTATTCCTTTCACCTCTTCTGAAACTCACTCTGTTGTATTGTTCCAGCCAATATACTGGCAGTCACAACAATGACAACCACGGAAGTATTCATCGCGATTGCAACTTTCCGAAAGATGCCGTTCGCAGAAGCGTGCCTTAGATCAGTGACTACCAAATAAAAATAGAGCCAACGTAGCGGGTCTATAGCAAGAGGTGGAACGCTGAATGCACGCAGAATGGCACCGGGTGTTCATTATCAGAGCTCTTCGAGTGGAATGACCCGAAAGTATCTCTTCAAACTGAAGTTCAGCTGTGCATGCTTATAGCGAACAGCTGTGGCGTAAAATGTTACCGTGCCTTCTTACTTCATTTATAAAGAAGGGAAGTGTTTCCGTATGCAAAGCTGAAGAGGAAGCATCTAATTTATAGCTTGAAGGATCTCCGTGAAGCGAAAACTTCCTGCATTATCCGGGTGACACAGAGAGCTGTTTTTTTTGTATTTTATCGTGGGTAAAAAGAACGAAAATCTGTCATGGGAACTGTCTTTTCACCAAGTTGGTTTTAATATTAAAGGTATATACAGCGCAAATAAACAGCCTACTTAATAAGGAAATCAATGAAGTTTATTTAATCCGCACAAATATTGTACACGCGCATAATTTAGTGAGTAGTAACTTGACGTCAGAATGCCATATAAAATAAATATCGATCAAAACTAAAATTATTCACCATTTACCACCGTTGAATTTAGGTTTCATTGTTTTTTTTGGGGGGAGGGGGATTGACTGTTGGAGTAATTGATCGAATGACTTACAAAAAAGCAAGCGCCATCATATATTTTGACATAAACTACAAAATTGCGTTATTGCATAAAGTAATTGTTTAAAGTTTATAGACTAGCACATGGCACATATTTCATTAAAGGCGAATTGCAAAATGAAATTAGCACTTTGTAGCCATGTGCTTACGTGATCCTTCAACAACACCACGGACTCCTGCATATCAAAAGTGTCAGGGTCTCAAAAGTTTTGCTTCGCAATGTGACAAATAAATGTTCGTAATATGTACAGCGTTTTAAAGTGAAGGCCCGAATACACGACATAAGCCTCTCAGGGGAAACCAAGGAAATCTCTGTCAAAGTGTGCATAGAAAGGCGGAGTTCGGTGCTTGCATGTAAATTTGCTAAATAGGCATCCTTATCTGATTAGCTCCCATCTAAATACATGCAGAACTGAGAGCTCGTTTTTATCGACATGCACTGCACCAAATTTGATGAAGTCGGTTGCACTTAAATGAAAAAAACTAAATCTGCCGTCTGTAAGAGTAGGTTCTTTATTTACATCGTCAACGCCTATGCAAGAATTGTTGAAAATTTCAAAATCTAAAAATAAGCAGAAGCATATTGTACTTCACTTTGCAACGAATCAATATAACGTGTTATCAGAATGCTGTAAACTGCTCTAATTGGAACATCTAAAGCAGATGAAATTCGTGTATTGCACACGGCTTTGAAGCACATATAACATTAATCTATCGGCAGTACCTTTGGAAAAACGTCGGAGACAATTAATAAGACAATTTCACGTAAGCTGCAAAGCTCGCATGTCACATTTGTTCGCTTCAGATACTTTTAATGAGACGCA
This sequence comes from Dermacentor silvarum, assembly GCF_013339745.2. Lineage (NCBI taxonomy): Eukaryota > Metazoa > Arthropoda > Arachnida > Ixodida > Ixodidae > Dermacentor > Dermacentor silvarum. Next base: position 11,453,972 of record NC_051158.1, read on the forward strand.
TTTTATAGAGCTGCGATGCTGGTTTTTGGTGCAGTACTACAGATTTGAAAACTTTGTACCTCAGTTGTCACAACTAATCAATGTTTGGGAATCTAAAAAATTGGGTCCCTATGTCAAAATTTCCTTGCTACAGTAGATAATATTCAGCCTCCTTTTTTTCTAACACAACAAATTTCTTTTAAATCGGCTACCGTTCTCTAACGACCGCATTTCTAGTCTTACACGTATTTCAATTGGGAAATCGGAGATATCTTTTGGCTGCTGGCGCCGTCATTGAAATTACTGGCGCGGGATTGGAGGCTACGAGGTGGGCTCTGGCGCTTGAGAACAGGTTGGAGACTGAGTAGAACGCACTTTGACACACCAGGACATATCGCATAAAATCACGTGCATTCGCAAGATCCCACGCCTGGTTTTGAACGTTAGTCATATCTTCCACTCAAGTACAACATTACTAAGAAACTGAATACAGTGACATATAAATTTAAAATGCTGGTCGTTTGTTTAAGCAAATTTGCTATCTTGTTGCAGCGTATGCATGCATGAGCTGAATTGTCTCTGCTTCGGTCCCACGCTTAGTGTTCTGTTGAGTTCACCTGCCTCATCTTGTATGGAGGAGCCAAAAGGACAGAGGGATGAACTCGCCTCTCCGGGTTGGCCCACCGACAATGAAATGAGTTTTTCATCTGGAGCTAGTGCATGCTCAGGAAAAAATACGTTTTGGCAAGCAAGGAACATGTGCCTAACGCAAACCACCTGTTTTATTTAATGATACTTGATAGACATGGGCATACAAGAGCAGTCAAAACTGCTCGGGCTAATCTCGGTGATGCTGGAGCGAGCCCACGCAAGAGCATTCTCGATCTTCTTGAAATTGCTCTTATTCGTCCGCTGGAAAACACCATGAGTATTACCCATAGGCCCTGTGATATCATACCCGTTCGTTGTCGTGAACATGTCAGAAATAAACCTCAAGCCAACTGAGGGAAGCGAATGTGTACACTTAAATATCCTTACAAAAAAGTCCAACGGGCGCCAAATTTTTTTTGTTATAACCAATAGTTCGTTATAGCCCCTGACTAATTATTATACGGCTAATTATTGTATGCGAGGGTGTACTCACTACAGGTAAGTCAACAGCGCCAGTGATGACTTCCTTACTGCTGAGAATTGTAGAAAGTGTGTTCGGCGCGATGCGGAAGCCCTTGGCCACTTGCGTTTTCTTCGCCCCTGATGCAACAGCTCTAATTATGGCTGCCTTTTGATCCAGAGCGATAACTTTCCGTTTTCGTTTCAAGCAGCTGCTACCGTCAGTCATTTTCCTGTCATGCACCCGGCAACACGGCGTAACAAGCAAACGGGCTGACCGACCTACCCCGCTTCCGAAACAAAGCAAACAAGTGCGCACAGCGGGCTAACAGAAATTAGGCTTTGCGAGTGTCGCTTGGCTAGCTTGCTCAGCTTTGCTTGACTTGGGGCGTTGCCGGTGCAGCACAGCCGCGGGAGATTTAAAGTGGTACAATAAGAGGCCCGCAAAGCATCGCGCATTTTAATAAATCAGTATTTTGTGTGCAAAGTGGGCGGTTCGTTGTCATTTTGAAACGAAAATGTTTCGTTATATCCCTTTATCAGTATAAAAACTTTTCGTTAAAACGAAATTTTAAACACATGGGTTTCTAGGACTTTCAAGGGGAGTTAAAATCTTTCGTTATATCCGTTCTTTCGTTATAAATCATTTCGCTATAACAAGGTTTAAGTGCATGTACACGAAAAAAAGTAACAAGAACATAACAAGAATGAGCGCTGACTTGTAACTTCATCGAAAACATCTTTAAAAGGGCACATCAATTACTAAAAAACACGAGACTGCATGTCAAAATGTTACAAGTACAATAATGCACAAAGCAGAACAATAAGACAGCCACAGCGCTTGATTCAAATTCCCAAAGGAAGAGCAGTTGCGGAAATTAGGAAAGAATCCGCGTGCTCAATCGAGAGGAAATATTCTGGAAGACGGAGTGTCTGTAATCACTGCTCTTGCACATTTTGTGACTAACATGTAGTGTGAAAGTTACGGCGACGTATTCACTCCCTTAATGCTCACTCTTTTCCTAGGTGAGAAAGTGATCATGCATCTGCTAGGTTTGTTTGAAATATCTTCCTTCCAATCATTTTGCGTGCAGGAGGTAGTACTTGTGGAATAGCGAAAAATCAAATGACCCCGAAGAGGGAAAAAGAAATCTGTTTATTATTAGTCTTTGAGAGACATTGGCTCACTCTGAACTGACAGGAAGCTTTTGCGAGAACATCAAGTCCGCGGTGGGTTTCACGTTTGGCTCGCTTTCTGGGATACCTAGAGGGGTCTGCATGCTAACTTCATTATACTCGTACGCCCGCCATTCCGCAAACGTGAGATTTCGCAATGCAGCTCACGTAAAAATATTTTGTCAGCAGTACTTTGAAATCAACGTAGAAGCAATGAGTTGGGAGCTGAGATATGCGAGTTTGGTTCAGTCGCTGGCCGCAGTTGGTCCGACCAACTGATCGACCATTTGATTGATTGATTGATTGATTGATTCTATGCCATATAGGTCTAGTAGTTCATCGATGGGGAGCGGTACATATTACCTGAGTGTAATCACCCGCAATGCGTCCTGAATCAGGAATGAATGTTATTTTGCTGATGCTCTTTATTTTGAACTACGACATTCTGACGAGTACCCATGTTTTATATTGGCTTCAGTGTTTCCAAGCACTGAGCTTCCTTTTTATTTCTTCTCTTGCATGTGATTTCAGTTCTTCTGGATTTATTCTGAAGAGAGCAATATGCCACAGCTGACAGCAGGTTGCAGCTCCGTTCACATCTCTCGTCGTCTCGTCCTATGCTATAGTTGAAAAAGTATGGGAAACAGCAGATGAGGAAATGATGCAGAAGATGAAAGGCTTGTCAGCATTTGACGTTGACTTAATGAAGAAAAATGGTGGCAGCAATGTCTTTTCTGCGCGTTTTACTTTATCTGTTGCCAGAAAACTCGCCCGGAAGGGAATGTGCGAGAAAGTAAAGACGAGGATGCGAATACATAACTAATGATAAAGAGGACAGACGTCACAAATCAAAATATGTAAACTGAACATGATGTAATATTAGCGCTGCCAAATGAGATAAGAAGTGGGAGACGATATTGACGAGGCTGAAACAAGCAAAGTGCTGAAATGAGCCAATCGGAAATCAATATCCAGGCCAGTGCTGACACCTGACGTGGAATTCTAGTGCAGCCGTCCCGCATGCATGACAGTTCGCAACGATCTGCTAACCAACGAACGAATAATACCGAGAAAAACTATAAATGAGAGGCGAAAAAGAAATAACTGCTACTTAGCTAAGAACAATTAGCCGCTCAAAGTAACAAATCATGGAAAGAATCTTGGCTTGAGTTAGTCGCTTAGTCATACTTCAGGACATAAACGACACACGGAAGACGTGGACAACGAAAGTACGCAATGTTTGATGCCGATACCCTTATCCGCACGTAGAGGCAATGTTAACCCTATGAGATAGCGCATGTCCCTTGTCTGTCTCACTGTCGCGTCTAAAGTGTGCTTAATATTCCAAACAATAATAAAAGGGAAGTAATAGTGGTATGTTACATCAAGCGAACAGGTGAAGCTTGTGTGAGCATGCCGTCTGTTTCCCCAATAATGAACTGCCTTTTCCGGACAACTCTCTACGTGCGTTGTTTGACTAATAGGCGCAGTTTATCTTTTTGCATTCGTGCTTCGTAATAGTATTTGTAGCCGGTATGTTGACATGAACCACGTGACCACTGGTTTCATTAAAAAACGGAATTCTTGTTCTGAATAAACTCAGTTGGAACTTGGAACCCATCCTGCCGTATGTGTTGCTTGTCCGCGTCTTTTTGCTGTTGTAGCAGTTACACGGACACGCGAGGCGCAGTTGCGCCATCATCGTCGATGTTGCCGTTGCCATGCTGTCCTGCTATCGACGACATACGGGGCCAATGCGCGGAGGATTAGGAGGCCTTCACAAACGCGCAATTCGTTTGCATGCAAAAGCGACGAAGCCATCCCCCTCATGCTCCGCTCAATCGACTCCGCCGCAGCTATATTGACCCTTTTCGCGGCGATCCCATGGGCGCTGCCATGTTTGATCACGTGGTTACGCGTCCATTGCTTGCCTCAACTGCCTCCGTTGCCTCCGTGTTTACAATGGATGTGTATGACGCCGGTGCGGCTTAGCAAACCTCTGTTTCGGGAGATATCGTAGACGGTGACTGGGTGGACGACACGAAGCTTTGCCCACAGCTTCAGAGAACATGCAAAAGCGCTTTCGGAGCTGATTAAGCTACGTCCAAACGGCGCGAGCAGCGCATATGGTGCTTGCTATAAACGGGGCTAAATATGAATTCCAAGCTTTCCATTCATGAAATGGATCAGGATTAGTGTGTTTTGCGCTTCGTTCTTTATTTGGCAAATATTTTGAAGCAGCTCATATTTCTGACTCAGTAAAGTTCATCGGTGCGGTCACAATCTGATTATTTTCTGCCTAATCACTCGCGGTTGTGCTCAGTTTCGTTAGATTTGTTCTTGTTGCGCATAGGCTTGAAACGTAGCTGTTCTGTACACTGCAATGCCTTGTAGCAAAGATGTATTATCGCTAGTAACTCGCTTACTCTCGTGGACCGTCACGAAACATTCAGCTTCGATCATTCGTGCGGTATTGGTGTAGTCCGTGATTTACTGTGCATATAAAGTCCGCATATATTCAAGTGTGCGCCCATTCACTTATTCTGGACACATTGGCGAAAGAGTGGGCGTAAGTTTCCGTACCGGTTGGGGTAGATGGTCGTACATAGTGTGCGCGAAACCTACTATGACAGGAAGCGGCGCTACTCCCTTTATCATTGTTTAGCGAGCGGTACTCACTCTTACAGACGTTTTTAGAAGTTTATAAACTGCGCAAGAAAACGAAGACACAAGAAGGAAAACACACACGACACCACGAGCGCAGTTTCGTTTTCTTGCGCAGTTTATAAACTTCTAAAAGCTATGAACCAACTAGCCCACCAGAACGTCCTACTCTTACAGACGCACCGGGGTTGAGGCCCTTTCTGTGAAGGTTAGGGATACAACGCTGGCGGATGAGCAAATTTGTTTATCCTCGAGAAAAACCATACATCTCGAAGTGCCGGAAACACGTACGGATAGTTGCAGCAACGGTCCGCGAACTTGGCCCCACATATTCTTTACATTTCTTAATATGCCAGTCACTATTTTTGCAGCCAACTACTGCGCGCATCTTCAATCAACATGATCCAAACCAGCATAAATGGAGCACAGTGCGTTAGCGAAAATTCAGTTGCATTTCCGAAACCTAGAAGCAAGGTAGAAGCGGTAATGGTTTCGTTTTCGTGCGCTGTCGCTGAGGCAATGCATGGCGCGCCGCCGCAAGCGCCATCTCGTTTCTCTAGAACAAACTGCTCCGCGAAAAGGGTCAGTAGGGAAGCGTTGTGGCTTCCGCTGCTGGCACGAGCACTGCACGCACACACGTTAGCGTTCCTGCTCAGTAGCTGTGTGGGGAACATTGCGGTGAATGACAAACTATACTCCATCTCACTACTACCGTTCAGCACACCAAAGCTACGGGGTGTAAGCAAGCTGCATGCTTGCGCAGCAAACTATAGTAGCATATGTAACAGCCTTGTAATTGGCAAGGTTGAGACATCCGCGCTTTTTTGGCACGTGTCACGTCACAAAGATAGATAATACGTTTATTCCATTTCGCATGTGCGTCCTATGCCTTTAATCGTTGTATCGGTAAACGCCAGCAACTCTGGTTACAAACCAACATGGCAGCACCCACGCAGAACGGACCGCCCACTTCGACCCGAACTTGCGCTTGCTACTCGTGCACTGCACCAACAGCAATATATTAATGGTAAAATCAGCCATCGGTTTGTTTCATTTCTCGCTGAGAAATAAGCATCAGGTACGTTTTGTCGTTATTTACGAGATCAGGTATATCTTTTGCCACGCCAGCTAAGCCTAGTGCGCCTAGAATTTGGTAATGGTTTTTGGAAATTGCGCAATAGAGTTACGAGACGATTGCTGTTGAAACGTCAGGACACAAATATGAAACAAATACAAGCATCAGTTTGGAACTTACGGGCTAGAAAGTGCACGACGACCACTTTATAGGGTCGAGGCGGAAGGCACTCGCTTCGGGCGGTACCGCCATGTATTCGACTCCGGCGTTGTCGTCTGCTCGAATGCGCGCTCTTCCTTCGTCGTCTGGATGCTCTTCGCACCCAGACGGATGGCGGAATCTGTGTCCACTGTGTCGTCCGTCGTGTGTGTACGCCACAAATGGCGTCCAGTGAGTGACCGGGGCGTTAGATCTCATAGTTATACCATTTTTCGAAGGAGGCGAAGTTGGTAGCCCTAAATGTGTTTGCTGCAGTCCGCAGAGAACTTGGTAAGTGCGCAATGTGTTAACACGGTTATAAAGAGAACCGCACTCCTGACGAACGTCAGCGAACGCTCCCTTTACAACTGGGTCACTGAACTTCGTAGAAATCGCAAAGTGGCTTCCCCGAAGAAGTTATCCCGTGGCGGCAAAGGTCGCGAAGGGAAAAAGAAAGTCGGCGAGTTCGATTTGGGTGTCCTGTGAAGAGTGGTCCGTGACTATTTCAAGAGAAATGAAATACCTACAGTGAAGTAGCTTACCGACCACTTTAAAGCAGATGAAGCGCTGCCTTCACTGTCATCATCGAGAATGCATTGCATGCTCAGGAAGATCGGCTTCCGATTTAAAAAACGGTATCGTAATTTGCTCCTTATTGAAGCTAGATACGTCACTCAGTAGCGCCGCAAGTACTTGCGTCAAATAAGAGAACTGCGTGGACTGCGTCGCCAAAGTAAACCTATTTTCTACACGGACGAAACATCGGTTAACGTCGGACACATGACGAATCGGGTATGGGTCAACGAGAGTATGAAAACAGCAGAGCAAGCCAAGGGGTGCGGACTGTCTGTTGGCCTGCAGAATCCCAGCGGGAAGGGGACCCGACTGATTGTGACACACTGTGGAAACGAGAACGGTTTTGTTCAAGGAGCAGGAGAAGTATTTCAAGCAAAAAGAGCACAGGGATGGACGGGCACCACTATGAGAAGTGGTTTGAAGAAATGCTGCTGCCGCGCCTACCCTCAGGCAGTGTGATTGTCCTCGACAATGCACCCTACCACTCGGTGACACAAGAAAAAGTGCCGTGCATGAGCAGCGTGAAAACAGAAATGAAAGCATGGCTTTCCCAAAAAGGCATTCCTTGGAATGAAGATATGGTGAAAGCAGAGTTGATGCAGCTAATCGATGCAGTGAAAGTTGACTGAAACAAATACCGTATTGACTGCATTGCTGCCACTGCTAGACATCTTGCTTAGAGACTGCCACCATATCACTGCCATCTAAACCCAATAGAACTGGTTTGGAGTGATTTTAAGCGGTTTGTGGAAGTCTACAAACTGAAAGAGCTTAAAAAGCTTATTGCGGACGCCATCCCACAAGTGAGTGCACAGAAGTGGGAAAAAAAGTCACAGTCCTGCGCAGCACACGCAGCACAGTTACAGCGTAAGCTGGTTGAGCGGCGCAGAGTGGCTCCAATTTCGGCCCCACGCACAACAAGGTCTTCGGAGCAAAGTGTCTTCGCCTCGATTTTGACGAGAACGATCTGAACTGTCCGCCCGGCGTCGACGGCGAGATACGGCTTGTAATGCTCTCTGCACAGCAGTCTGCTGAGGCCGATGATGCCTCGTTGTAGTCGCGCACGTAGCTCTACGGTTCGCTTCAGCAGCAGCGGTTCGTATTTTGAGAGGAGACGCCATAACGTGTACCGAAGAGGTATCCAGAATACGTGGCGCACATCTCACATCGGAATCGCGTTGATTGCGCGCCTCGTCTGAATCGCATTCGCCTGCGCCTGCATAAAATGCGCCTGCGCACGCTACGCTTGCAGGTGCCTTACCTAAATGGCGCCACCATACTGCCGGAGGCTCGGGTCGTCCGCGCCAGTGCGCGTGCCTGGGGAGCACTTATAGCGCATATTTCCGCTGCCCGATAGCAAGCGCTTGAGTGGCTCAGTGGTAGAGTATCTGGCTCCCACGCAGCGGGCGCGGGCTCGATCCCAGCGGGGACCGGGTACTTTTTTCGCATTTCCGGTGATAGCGGAGGCGGCGGCGGACACCATCGCGAACCGGAACGGCTATTGGAATGAGCCCATAACAGCTTACGCAGTAATAAAATCACGTGTGGCACATACCCGCATTGTATATGCGGGTATGCATGAGCCAAGGATATCCGGGTGTGAGCCAGGGACAAGAAAGAAAGGAGGAAGGAAAGGTAGAAAGAAAGGAAGGAAGACAGAGAGAAGGAAAGAAAGAAATCACGTGTGGCGCATACCCGCATTGGATATGCGGGTATGAGCCAGGGACAAGAAAGGCAGAAAGAGAGAAGAAAAAGAAAACCTGGCTGCTTCCAGAGTAGAGCAGGTGCGAGGAACGCTGTGCCAGTGCCGGATGACGTGACGCGCGCGGCCAATTGGGGTCATTTGGTGTGTCGCGGGGAGAGAAAGGGAAGGAAAGGGGTTTGGCACACGCTCCGACGGACTTCCCTCGCCTCAGATCAGTTTAGGCGTCGTGGTTGGGTAGGCCACGCGTGGTGCATTCCGCCGAGGAGCAGGCTGCGTTTGACTGGCTGTTCTGACGCCCTATCCTGTCCTTGGTTTTCCTTCTTCTTTACCCTTGCGCCACAATTCATTTATTTAGCTATGCACCAACTCGCCCAACGCACTACCTTGCTAAAGCATATTTCGGAGGCGCCTTTGTTGCAAAAGCGGCCTTTTTTCCTGAACGCGGAGTCACCATCATACTTACTCGGAGGACGCCTTATGCGCCTTTTTGCGTCTCCTGCAGTGTGCTATGGATACACAGTGGGTAAAATTATGTATTCGCAGCCCACTTTCGCGGTTTGCATTTATGTGCGCTTGTTGTCTGAAGGCGTGTCATACTCATCTGTGATGGAGCCCGCTTTTTACTAGTGTGCCTTTGTTCGCCTAATATATCAATTTCATATTTTCCACATCTCAGAGCATGTTCACCTCAAACCGCATGGCGCTAATAAAGATAAGGGCTAACTCCGTTCTTATTTTTCTAATTATTAATATTGTGTGAAAGGAGTGATCACTACAATCACGAGGCGACTAAAGCCCTGTCATTTATTTTTATTTCGATAATACAAAAAAGGCTAGGGAACATGAATACAGAGAGCGTTTACTGAATCCTTTGTTTGCTTATTGTTATGTGCTGATTGTCACTTATCACTTTCATATACATTACCTTGCTTGCAAACTTTGCAAAAACACCACATAAATCTAATCAATTACCAATAGACGATGAGTCCCGAGCTCATGCCAAGAACGCGGAGTCAAATCTCCCAGCTTGCTCGCAGTTGTTTAAAAAAAGTTATGGAAGTCTATCCCAGGCAATCAGCGCAATGCACCGTTTCATCTTGTAAAAAGGGTATACTGCGCTAGAAACACACCGAAAACAGAAGTAGGAGTATACAGGACGAGCACAAACTCACAACTGAATTTTGTTGGGTGAAAGATGACACATATACAATGAACAATTGATGTCATCGTGCTCAGAAGCTATCCAACACTCTGCCGTCACAAATTTTCGTCCAGAAATTGCACCTCACAATCAGCAATTACCACGGAAGGATCGCGAACGCAAACACGTGTTTTGTTTCTTATATATAAAATATGCCTCGAACAACTCTCGTGACTACGGTTCCCATAACGGTATAAAATCTTTTTTTTTTTTTTCAGAAGCCGGATGCAACCACTTCTTTGTCTCTTTTTCACAAGCCCTGCAACGTTTTGTTACGTGGGAATACTCGTCAGATGACTGATTCTTAAAATGTTCCTTTAAACGGATATTACTACAGCGTCCCGTCTGGCCGACATAAACACAGCCGCAGGAGAATGGGAATTCATAAGCTGAAGCGTACGCGCATGGAAGAAACGATGACCTGTGGTTTGCATGGCAAACGAAAGGGCTGGGGGAAGGTGTCTTTTTAATCTTTTTCACTCTGAGTTATAAAAAGAGCAAGCGCGAGAAATATTTTCAGGATCACTTGGAATATAGTACAACGTCTTATTGTAGGTGACATCACCGTAACACTTTAAACTTTGAAGAAAGCTTCCGAGACGAGAAAAGGACAAAAAGACAAAGGCACATACCTGCTTCATAACTAAAATCTGTGTTTAAATGTATACCAGCTAGTATGCTAAACTCAGTAGCCAGTGCTCATTAAAATTCAAGAAAACAACAAAGGCTTCCTTCAAAATGTAAATATTAGAGCTGAGTAAACTTCAAACAAGCAGCCTTCGTGCACTTTAAAAAATGCCACTCTCCAACGGCACCCAGGATAGGAGAAATGTGCGTACCTGGACGGCCGTGTGACCATCATTTCCCTGAAGGCATGCTGTTTTACGGGCTTCCTGTGCGCAACAAAAACATATGCGGGGTAAAGCAAAGGAGCACGCAACAAACTTCGCTACAGTGACGTGGAAGCTCCAGCTGATAGGTCGCCAATTGAGGCAATGGACACCGCTCGTGCTGCCTTCCCACGGGAGAAGGAGCCACCATAGCCACATAACGTTAAATTTAGATCGATGTATTCTGTTGCTGTCAGTATCGAGACAGTATGTGGAGCCTCGAACCCTTTCCTGGAACATTTAACAAGGTTAAAACACGACGAGGTTCTCCCCCGTGGATTACGTGGAAACGAACTACGACTAAAAGAAATCCCCAAAAATGAGCACCGACAAATAGCGTCATGCTTGATTTGTGTTTTTTCCTTACAAACTTCTCTTTCTGGGCGTGCTCGTAGGAAAAAAAATGCAGGGTTACATGTGGCTATAAAATAAATGATGTCGAGGTGGGTTTGTAGGCTACATTGGAGCCTGTTGGAGCCGAAACAGGCAAGAAATTAGAACTGCACGCAAAGACACGAAGCATGGGAACTTCAGTCCGCACACAGTAAATGTCCACAGTAATGCATTTGCACCAAGCGCAAGATGAGGGCGGACGGACAAGGCAATCCCAATTTCGAGCACTAAACGGCTGTTGTAGTAAAAAGAGCCACCGTATTATATACACAGTGATACTTTATCTACATAAGAAATGCTTTCAGCTAGAGTCCAAGAAATATGCCCATAAATTGTTATGTTTTGCTGCAGTGTGCAAAAGCAAAAAAAAAAAGTAGTTTTTGATTGTTTGTTGACTAGTGACCTTTCTGGGTTTGTGGTTCGGTATAAATTGACCTCTCTTTCCAATGCAACAAGATCCACGTCAGTTCAGTGGTTTCCCAACAAAAGCATTTCCACGTTTTGTATGTGCATAGTTAGGATTGTCCACAGGAGTTGAATTCGATCTTAATCACATTTACCTTTTCTCTACGCTTTGAATGGTGAAGCGCTTAAAAATTTTAAATGTAGAACGGAGTGGCGAAATTATTCTCTACAGAAGTTGCCACCCACGTCATCGCAGGGCTCAACAGAATTAAAAAATGCGATATGACGCACCTACGAACGTTATCAAAATCAATTCGAGACATTTTTAATGAAGACTGAACTGAAGACTGATCATCGTTGTCACCATCATCATCGTCATCATCCTCACGAGAGAGAGAAACATGGTTTAATGATATGCTGGAGATGTTAGCCTGGCTGTTGGCCTGTCATGCTACTCCAGGTGCTGGGTGACGATTATGATATATACGTGTACGCGAGCAGGAGGTTGCGGACGGAGACAAACATGGTTGCTCGAACACTGGCTTTTATTTCGTCTTCCACTCCTTTCAGACACCGTGTTTGCGTCCACCGTTGCATATACAGTGATAAACACTTGACAGCACATACAGTCACCATCGCCATCGAGCATCACCGTAGTCATTAAGGGCATCATAGTAGAGTGCGACCATCCAATGTCATTGCTCCGACACAGTGCTTATCAGAGAACATTGCGGTGTCATCTAAGCCATCTGGCGCATGTGGCGCCAGAGCCTGGGCGCTAAGTTTCTTAAACACACATTCAGCAAACGGGTAGAGGAATCAGGAAAGAATATCACTATAAAAAAAATTAAAAATGGCTTAGAAATCGACTTGAGGTAAACTCCTATACTGCAGTTCTTCGTTTAAGCTCCTCTAGCCTTCGATGCATGAAATTCGTGCCTGCTTTTTCTCGCACTATTGACAGCCTTCTTCATTGTCAACTGCGCCTAACTTAAATATTTCATTAGGCGCACGGCTTGGAAATGGTCATTTTATTGTAACACATTAAATTTAATTGTTCACTGATACGAAGGACAAGTTGTGCGCACGAATACGAGAGTAGAAGAGTATCCAAATTCAAAATGGTTGTGTTACGAGGCATCTAAATATTTGGGCGTGAAGAAGAGAAAGATGAACTTTAATATGAGAAACTGGGAGAGGTCGGCCAGTTTGATGTGCCTGGAGAAGGATATTGTATCGTAGATGAATGGGAGCGATGTTCCTTGCACAGTGTGTGTGTTGTGCACTCGTATTAGTTAAAAAAGGGTTCTACAAGTTTTAATGAATATGCACGCCATTTTATGTAAGCATTGGTTCAGAAATTATTACTTACTGGAGAATATGGTTACAAGTTGTGCATACTATGATGCATAACTGTACACACAGACATAAACAAAAACACACAGTGGTATTGAATGGCCTGCTTATTTGCAATTAGTCGCACCTCAAGCACCTATTGACGGTGAAAGAACGGGGAATAGTGCGACATATACGTCTATGATTCTTATCGTTGTGAACGTACCAGGCTATTAAAGGCCATATTTAGCGACATATTGTACCACATAGAAACCCTAGATAAAGAAAGTGTTGATGAAGTGCATGCAGCCTCCGTGTAGAACTTTGCTTGAAATACGAATTAATGCGTCACGAGCAGTTCGCAAAAGTAGACGCTTTTGGTGCCAAACTGAACAGAAAGCGGCCATTACCCCCGACCGGCATTGACGCCTAACCCAAAACGTTGAACCTGCGAGGCTTGCTGGCACGACTGCCGAGATGAGGCAGCGCTCGCGGAGCGTTGAAAATATCGGAGGTGATGTGCTCTGGATTTGCATCATATCTGCTAACCGCCATGGGAAAGAATCGCCGGATTAGACAATTACCAGCCTTGCAGTTTCGCCAAGAGTACTTGTGAAGTATACACCACTCATTTATCACTAATTCAACTGCACCAAAATTTTCATGGAGTTGGTCCTTAAAGCAGCTGTTCTGGTTACTTCCTCCGGTCATCATGGTGTTCATCGCCGATATCATTTTTGATGCATGTTATCGGCGGAAAAATAAAAAAAGCTCAGAGTAGGCACAGACACCCCAAACGTCCGTTGTGCCTCTCCAAACTGTTTCTATCCAGTTTGATTTCGCGCTAGTAACGTAAAATCTGAATCCAGCAACCAATTAGACCGTCTAATGGCGCCACTCACAGATACAATGTCTGTTTAACGATTAGTCAAGAAGGAAATCTATTTATTGCCATATAGGATTTGATCGCAGGAGCATGACGTGCCTGCTGCCGTCCTGTCATTATTGTAGCGTCATCATCGCCGTCATGCGGTCATAGCCTTCTTGGCTCTCATTGCTGCCTTGACGTCAACAAAGCCCCTGTTAAATTGAACTGAATTGAGTTTAATTCAATTTTTGTCGTTACAGAAAAATGGAAGAGGCCCGAACAAAAAGCGAACGCATGGCAGAGAACAAGGCAGAGAGCGAATGCATGACGTGTTATCGATGGCACTTACATGACGTAAATGCTCACAATCACTATGCGTTATTACATATCACACAAAAAAACACGTTATAATCAACTAAAAATATAAAACAATACAAAAACAAGATCACAAATACATAATACTGGATAGAAACAAAAATATTTCTTAGTGCTTTCTTACTACAATTTACAGTGTCTATTTCATGTTCAAGCAGGTAGTTTAAAAGTTTTGGAATCCTATGCCAGAACATCTGCTGACTGATAAGCGCGCGCCGTGTCTAGGATATATTTCCATTTGAGTACTTCGTGGCGGGTATCGATGTATTCTTATTTCAAGTTCAGCTAATAATTGTAGTATTCCATAGGTAATTTTGAGGTTTTGTTTACATCTGAGATGTTGTAGTCCGCGAGCAAATTACACGTTGTTTGAGTGCTACTTAAGACTTTTTCATTGCACATTGCTGATCTTGTTAATTGCACCCCTCTCAACAATTGCACTTTTCCTCCCACATGCGTGCCTCATATGAAAACATCATCCTCATCTGGTAGTTTTGTTGCATGTAGAAGGATAGAATTTATCTCCTAGGACAACTTATATTTACAATAAATGTTGGCTTTTTTTACGCATAGACAACGCAGCTACAGTTAAACGACCCCTCACTAGGCCTCATCAGAAATGAGCTATACAATGTAACTTCTAAAGTGACGTCTGTGGACCTTTCTACTATATTTTTCACATTCGTTCATTAGTAGAAGAAATAAGAGAAATTGAAATGTCGCGTTGCCATGCTGCCAGAGGCGAGCTTCACAGCCAACGTAGACACTCCTTCCCTTTACCTAGACTAGCGTCCACAAGCGACACTCCTTCCCTGCCTTTTCCCATGCCGTATCAAGGGACCCCATCGCGTTGATGATGATGATGTATGTGGGTTTGTGGCGCAAGGGCCAATGATGACCAAAGAGCGCCAAGAAATGGGATGATGTAAACGATGGTGCAGTCAATGACAATAGCTATTTGTGACCAGCCTGTATAACAGCTTAAAAATACTCGCTGTAAATTGCATAAAATATACTGTACACGTATTAAAGCCTCGACAAAGACACGTGAAGTGTGTTGTGAGCATAAAAGGTAAAGGTGATCCTACAAACAAGTTTGAAAACGCGCCAACAAGCTGAATTTTCAACGCTTCTGGAAGAAAACGTAGGCTATGAGGAGCTATACGCTAAAACGCAAGGGCCTGGAGGCACGTGCTCGGCAGAGCGATCCTGTCGCAGCAGCAGCTTCTAGTGAGTTGATGTGCTGCGATCTCTCGGGGATGATGACCTGCAGTGTACTAATGTCACGTTAAAAAGCTTAAAACTTATTTAATGTAAAATAGGGGGTCTGTGCGAAGGAGCCATGCTGAATGAAAGTGAATATGACGTCCGTAGGTTAAAACAAACCGCTTCTTATGTAGAAGCTCTTCTTGACATTCTGTCAAAACATCTGGAACTCTCAGCTTCATTTGTTGTAGCGAGAGCTACACTGGCCGCATTCTCGCCGTTTCGCGGTGGCCGGTGGCCGCACCGCGAGCTGAGCCGTTGCCTAGCTACCACTGCAACTGGCAGCGCCGCTTGCTGTGCCATCTGGCATGACGTCTGAGGAAGAGCCGGTGAAACCACGTTACAACAACAGAGGAGGAGCCGGCGTTGCATCGTATATATAGAAGGGGCAGCTCGGTGTGATTCGTCGGCAGATATGGAAAGTGAGTCGGAGAGACTGAAAGAAGCCAGGCTTCGTCGTCCGAACGAAACCAAGAGGAGGCAGCGAGCCGAGGAGACGGAGGAAGAACGAGCCGCACGCCTAGAGAAGCGTCGTAAGTACGAAGCGGCCAGGCGAGTGGATTCAGATGAGGATAGCACCCGAAACGTGTTGAAGTCACTGGACGACCACCCCTTATCCTCCCGCCTCACCGACCATCGGGCCGTCTTTGTGGTAATTGAGAAACAACAAGATGAAGACTTTCAAATTAAATCAGTTACACTTTAAAAATGTCTAGTCTTTAACGTAACCATAACTGAACGAGAGGTAACAACCAAACCTAAACACTCAGACGTACGAAGTTAAACGATAAAAATGTAACCGTAGAGAGAACCAAGCTAAACAATAAGATTAACCGTACCTCTGGCTACGCACACCCAGACATAACTGAGTTAAGCCCCAGCCAATTTTCGCAGCGCGGTGTACTTGCAGTGGTGGTCTTAGATGTTCTGCATTGGCTGATCTACCGATCACGTGCCATAATCGGTGACGTTACAGGCAGTGCGTTTTGCGTATAGGCATTTGTGCATATGATCTCGAGCAGGATGTGGGCTCCTTCGAGAGGAAGGACGCATGCGCTTTCGTTTGACATTTGAGCTGTTTTCGCGTAGGGAAGCCAATGGATATTTTGCAGACACAATGGCTGCTGCATGATCTACGCACCGCACTTGTGTATTTTCAATGCCCAAACCTGGTGAGGGGTCCTTTAATCTATGACGACAGAAGTAACGTTACGCCACATGCAACAATACTATATATTATTAGAAATCTCTCTATCTCTCGACTTAGAATATCATTTAGATTGCTCTGTTAATATACGTGCAATATAATTTGTTCAGACTGTAGCTCAGATGCAATGAAATAATATGTTTAGGGGATTGCAGCCCCATTAATCTTTAAATAAACACAGGGATAACTTATTCTGCTTTACTTATTGCATTCATAGCTTTAAGTTATCCTATAATAGGACTGCGCACCTAAATTTAGTCATTAGCAAACGCCGGAGTACTCCTGAAGTGAGAAGGTGAAGATCGCCTTAGTAATTTCCAAAAGAAATCCACGTGTGTCCCACTTGCTCCTTTAATTTTTGTCGGGATAATGTAAGCAGCACAAGCGTCAGCGAAAACCTCTGTGATGTGAAACCTGAATTGAAAATGCAAATGGACCAAATGGCATCGCTTTCTCCTCGGAATCTTTGAATCTCGGAACTCTGCGTCGATGTTACTTTTATTTTGCTTCTGACCGATAAAGGCTCAGCACTAGGACGTAAAATGAATTCTTCTAAAGTTCTTTTTTGACAAAAGCTCTGGCGACCACACCTCCGGCAAATTATTTTGAAATGGCTCTTCTTTACGCCTAATGAGTTCGGGTAGCTAGTGCGCATTATGTCGTTCTCTATGCGGAAGGCAGAAAAAGAAATAGGAGTCCTTGAACCCTAGGAGGTGAAGAGCTATTTTAGGTTTGGAAAGCAAATCGAAAACACGCTGCTGGTCTATTGGGATTCGATGCCAGAGCTCTTTATATGGTTACCTACAACGTTTTTGCTCTTGGCTGAATGCATATGCTACTTCGAACTATTAAATGGTGCATGAATGTAGTGGCTCTCCGCTGGCTGCTTCGCATGCTAGCTATCTTGACAAAAAAAATACGTTGTTCAATTGAAATTTATTTCCAAGGTGATTTGATTAGGTACATTTTGTAACCGCTTAAAAGTAACGGTTATCTTGTGATGCTTGTATAGGGCAGAATGGTGATGAGTGGCGTATGCAAAGCCAAGTACGACGCATGTGCATACACATTTATTCATTCCATACCCATTGTTTCACACATCGCTCTTCCGAAGAATGGGCCAAGAATGGGCACGTACCGAGTTGCCGAAGTATTGGGTAGCCAGAATATAAGAATTTTAGGCAAATTAAGCAAACCGTTGAATATCATACGCTATTCTATAAAAATGGTCGTGTGTGTTAGATATATTTATAAGCTGTTATTAGATGCACAGGTTCGTTGTCTTACTCAGAATTGAGGCAGCGCTCACTGTTGCGACAGGCCTGATGTCACGTATTTCTGATTTTCACCAATTTGTATATGTAAATCGGTTACCGGTGCTAGTCATCTGTGAACCAACACGCGAAAAATATTATCAGATTATCAGGATACGAAACTTTTACCTCCGCCACGTGTGACAAAAGCAGCAAGGTCCTCGTTTATGTTCGCAAAGAGTTCACTTACGTGGCCCCGGCCGTGCCTCCTCATGACGACAACCAGTATGTGTGCCTTAGCATAAAGAAGAAGAGGCTCTCCTTCACACTCGTCGCAGGCTACATTTCCCCATCAAGCCGTTTAAACTGCAAAAGGCTTGGAAATGTTTTGGCGTCGACCTCCAGTCCTTGAATAATCGCAGGAGCTTTTAATGCTCATCACCCACTTTGGGGAAGTACAAGAACCAATTTAAGAGGTCAGGCTCTTGTATCTTTTACTTCGGACCATGACCTCCGCCTTGTGAACGACGGCAGTCCAACATTCTTGAAAGGCATGGTATTTACCCAGAATATGGGGCGCCCGTCGGACGTTGTTAGTCGTATGTCCCTACCGGGATCCTCGTCGTTCGTCTCGCCGTTCGGCTTGCGGCCTCTTAGCGTGGGTCTGTAAATTAACAGTTCGGACTTTTCCGCGGAGCAGGTCAATCCGGTGTTCTCCAAGTATTGCTCGACCGTCTCAATCACACGTTGCAATGTGTGTTCTATCTGCCCGTCGCAGCCCTCGGTAACCCACAACGTAATGTTGTCGTCGTAGAGGCCCTGATTGAGCCCCTTGATTTCGTTTAGCTTGGGCGGCCACCCAACGAGACTGTGTTTGGCCTCCCACATGTACAAGAGTCTGCTGTCCGAGTTCGAGTTCCGCCTCCGGCGGGACCGTTCGTGTTGCCGCGGCAATGTCCCGCTTCACCGCGTGAAAATGTGTTCATCTCGGCCGTGCACCCGTATACTCACCTGCAAATGGTCGCTAAACAAGAACATCGTTCCTGGCAAACACAAATGAAAGGTTCGCTTCAACCGATGCCCACAGTGCGCGGTATCCACGTAAATTTCGTCGCATTTATTTCATTCTTTTATTTGTATGCCGTAGATGGGTTGTTTATCTGTTCGCAAAGTGATAGGCAGAGTCGTCGTACAAAAAAAAAATTAACAACCAACACAGAACATAAAAACAAGACAGCAAGCTCAAATTAAATATCATCGCTCTTCAAAATAAAGTTCTTCTGTGTGTGTGTCTGTTCAGCAAACATCCGCAGAAGGTCATCGCAGGAATGACCAGCGGCAAGAGATATTTGATGAAGCGTCGCTTCCTTCGTGTCCCCTGCAGGTAAACACGCGACCATTGGGCGCTGTTTGCGCCCCGCATCCCGCGAATATCGTGACGCGATCTGCACTGCTGTGCGCGGGTAGAGCGGCGTCTCTTTTGCCAATGACAGGATGCAAAGGACAGCTTAGTACAGTTCTTACATTTCCTGACCAACCGTTACCTGTTTTTTGTAAGAGCTTTCGTTGTTTTCGTGAACTTGTTATCTTTCACGAAGACTGAAGGCTCACAATGGCGTGTTATTTTAATATGGCAGGATGATCAGCGCGTTTGTTATCGAAATGCTTCGGATGCTTGCTGCGTGCAGATGTGCCGAAAGCGCGAGTGATTATCTGACTGTAAGTGGAACTGCTGCCACCCCGAGAGAACTCGCCCGAGCACGAAAATCGGTGGAAGAGCTGAACATTTCTGCCATCGTCGCAATTTGTCGCAAATGCTTGAGCTTGAATTACAAGCGGTCTAGTTTGGGCTAAGAAAAAAGCCACAGACGTGCAGCTGAGGCAAACTGTAGGAAAAGAGTCTTCATGGAGTTCTGTGTATAAATGCACGAGGAATAGGTAACACGTCATGTAAACAGAGTTTCCATGGCTAAATGGGGTTGAAAATGAAATTAATACGAATGGCAAACGTCATTATCAACGTAAGGACTACTGCACGGAGAAAGAATTACTCTTTCTCCGTGGACTACCGTAAGTACCATAATACGCGAAAAGAGAACAGAAACTTTCGCTGGTGCATGCCAAGTCGACATACTCGTACATCAAAGAAACGGAAGCTGTTTAAGAAAGTTCTCACGCCTACCTGAAGACCTACTGCTTGGATTGTTACTGCCCGAAGGCTACCCGACTTTGTAAACACTCCACTATATCCAGTGCAATTTCCTCGCTATACCCGAGCCTTTTCAAGTGCCTCGTTATATACGAGCTTAGTACTTCTATATATCCTCTGCTGTATGCGGCACATGTTCCTGTACGGTGCGCTAGCTCCTCCGACGCTGCTGCACAGCTGCGCGTTCTCACCAATGCCCTAGACGCAGGGTCCTTTGTTTACTATATGAAAGCTAGTACTAGTTGGCTCGGCATTAGGAATGGTAAAGCAGCGCCTTTATGTGTCTCAAGTATTCCCTTCGTCCATGCCTTTCGCACTGCTTTGCCATTTGCGCCTTGGCAGCTGCTTGACATATAATCCCAACAACGCCACCCCCTCAGGAGAATCAAATCAAACCACTTTATTCCAACATCGTAATCCGAAGAATACAGAGGTTGAGGGCCGTGGACTAAAGTCACGGCCCTTTCTGGAACCGGTTCCGCTTTCGGAACCATTCTGGGACTCCTCTTAACAGATTCGCTTAAAGGAATGGCGTGAACAGGGTATAACTGAGGCGATGATCAATAGAATAAGAGATACAGCCATATTCGCCGTGATAGATAACGGGCAGCAATGAATAATGCCGTTCGCAAGAGCTCCGCAATTGGCATCTGTGGGGTTAATTTTCGCCAAGCGCTGTCTATAAATGTTGGGATATTTCAGTGTTCGTTCCTTAAAATTTTGCTAGGAACCCTCGCATTGGTTTGTAAATTCATGTTTTCTCGCTAACGAGTTCTGTTCACGAGTCCCGCTCACTTTTGTTGCGAAAACGCGCATCGGCTGCATGGTTTCAAATTAAAGCCTATCCTACGTTTATTTTTGTCTTTTTAGCCGGTCCTTTTACTTGGTGCACCCTCAAACTCACCGACAGCCCGAGAGGGTTGTAGCTACAGGGTACCACTTGCAACGAACTGAATCAATTGCTTGCTCGTGGCATTTACGGAATAGCAGAATTTGTAATCAGTTACGACACTGCCGCGCATTCGTTATGCAATCTTCGGGTACCTGTTTGGTACTGTGCTGAACATCTTCCGGTGGAAAGTCTGTCTTCCGACGATAACGCAACGCGCAACACAGCAGGTTACTTTTTAAAGGATCGGCTTCAGACCGAATATCTACTCAGTACAAAAAAAATTCTGCAGCAACAATTGACGACATAAAATTATTGATGTAGACCAATAGTCCACCGCTTCTAGAAAGCTGTTCGGTTTATTCAAGGAATGATGCGCTTGAAGGCGCATATTTGCTACAGTGCGAATTTCTAGGTAGTGCGTCATGTTTCGTTCCACGATAGATAACAGACCCGTCAACAAGCACATTGGAAGCGGCATCATACGTAACTGTACGTCTAAGTTGATTTGTCATACGCGTGTTTCTCGGGGCGCGAGGCGCGAGCGCCGGGTTGAACGGTGACTGACATCCTCCGCTCCCACCGACAGCCGCCACAGGACGAGAGGTAGAAGACTAAGGCTGTCTTTTCGGACCACAGCCATCGAAACCTTCAGACGCACAAAAACTCTCACGCGACAGCTTATCTGCCTGAACAAACTATTATAGTTGGCGTTCGGCGACGAACGCGTCCCGTAACTGTGTTTCTCGAAAGCACGTGCCCTTTTCATTGGTGCCTATGTATCAGTGGTGAAAGTCCACCAAGCGGCTCCCACCAGCATGACAATGAGCGAAAAAAGAAATAGGAGTCATTCGTGTTGGAACCAAACATGCTCAGACTGACGAATGTACGGCGCAATCATGCCTCACTGGCTCTGATTTCAGATTGAGCACTCGTTTTAAAATTACTTTGCAATGAAGGAACAATCGTCGTAACATCGCGACCAGTGTATGAACTGCAGTCCCCGATGAGGTAACCTCAGCCTACGCACGAAACTCAATAAAAGTTATTGCCCAGCTGGTGGGTTCACTATGCCAATGGAGTGATGCTGCGCACAGCCAATACGAGAAGGGACAGACCCGGACTAGTGCGCTAATGTGTGTTTCCCTCCTCCTCTTCTTCAGTTTAGTGCAGCTTTTTTTTCCCTAACAATCACGCGCGAAGAAATGACTATAGACGCAATAAGAGCTGGACACGCTCAAATAAGAAGCGATAGTGTCATGCACATTAGGTCGTGCCCACATCCAACCACCAGAAGCTGATCTCGAAGGGCATGCTTTTGCTAAAGGCTCATTCACAATGGCGACTGACAGCGGTCGCGCGAACAAGTTGGTTGCAAAGCCGCCAATTAGAAATAATCGCTTTTCTCGAAAAACAACCATTTAGGGATAGTCGCTCGCTGCTCAATTTTTCAGTCGCGCGACCGCAGTCGCAAAACAGCTGAACCAATCAGATACGCAGGAACAGGCCGTCTTTATAAGCTGATACTTATTTTACGTGGCGATGTAATTTTGAGCAGATGGCGACTGGCCGGTCGCATTTGCCGGTGTGAGAATCGGCCGCCTTCACTCACTTCTTGGTCGCCAGTCGCAAATGGTCGCGCGACCTTCTCAAGTCGCTGGTGGGAATGAGCCTTAAGTGCATGCGCCGGAAGTAATTGCTGAACCGGAAGCACGTCGTAGATGCGAGGGTTTAGACATCGCCTATGGGGCGTATTTACCATATGCCTTCAACATATGCCGTATTGCTGGCCTGCGATGAGGCTTCGTCTACCAGCTCAATCTTGACATTCGACCGTTTCAGTGTCTTCTTTCCTAAAAAGCTTTCTCCGCCATAGCTCCAAGTGCGTGGGGAGGAAGCCCAACTGCGAGCTTTAAAGACGGCGAACATGGTTGTTTTCGATTTCATATTTTTTTCGCCTGATTATCTCGTACCCAGCTCAAGTTAGAAAAAAAAAAAAAAACTTGGGACATGGCAAGGCCATCTAGTACTTGTGAGTTGTCATATTTCTGAAGCGCTCAGCGCTTCTGCTGATACTGACGAAATATTTCAATGAATTTCACAAGATAAAATTGGACAGTGTGTCTCAGATTTAAAGATTACGGTCCATAGAAAAAAAAAGAAGAAAAAGACAACCGGCACTGAGCCACTACGTATGGAGTAGAACAAGCGAGGCCAATATTTGCAGATGATGACCATGTGCTTGAAAGACCTGCTGGAAGATCTCTTCTTTGACTTCCGGTGTCTTCTTCTCATTGGTCATTTTCGCCTAATGTGCCTTGCCTCTATTGCAGAATAATATACATAAATTTTGCTCTACGCAGCCTTTGAAGACTGCTTCAAATTGAGAAGTCATAGGTGTATGCTTTCTGCCTTCAAAAATCCCAGGCTGTCTCACAGTACAACCACCTGCCTTACAGCTAAGCGGCCCTGGGATCACTTCGCGGGCGCTTGCTGCGTGATCCGGTTGTCTTCTGCTGTGTTTTTCTCTTCAGGCCTTCCGACTTGCCGGTGTTTGGCGGAACTTCAGCGTCTCCTGGCTTGTCGTCGCTCGTGGGCTCGGTTGGCTTGACATGGCTTACTTGAGGAGCGGCGTTGGCGCAATTGGTCGCGCATCGCGGGCACGGAGTCAAGGTATTCTCTTCAGGGCGTGCGTCAGAGTTTCTTTCCACGTTGGTCATCTCCGTGCGAGAGACGGTTCTCCAAGGACCTGGTAGAGACTGGGGAGGCTGGACATCCGACGTATGCAGGAAGGCTGCTGTAAGGGCGCGTATTTTTTGCGCCGACTGGGCCCTGAGAACACTAATGGCAGCCCTCAGCAGCTGCTGCTCCGTTTTTGTTGACTCTTCAGAGCTTTCTGGCTCTTCGGAGCTTACCGACTCTTCTGACACGCTACGGCTCGCTCGAGGAGCGATCGGGCCCAAATTCACGTGGGGATCTGGGTACGCTGCCAGAATATGCTTTGCGAGCTGGAGGCCAGCGTTCCGGGAGACGTCGATTATCGCTGAAGAAGCAATGGCTGTAAAGGACCTAGCAGGGCGCTGGGACACGCCGCCGTTCACGTCTGGCGCGACTGCAGGATTGGCCCATGCGTACAGTCGCTTAACATTGTCTGAAGCAGAGATGAGTGCAGGGGGGGCGACTCGCTTTCCGGTTGCGTTACCTGCCGCAAAGGCCTCTTGCGTTGGAGTCAGCAGCTGCGGTTGACCGGGTTCCTTGGACTGGACGTTGGCACTGACCTTGGCCGGAGCGTCCGTGTCCTTGAGCTTGGAATTATCGCCTGAGTTAGGGGCGTCGGGCATCGTGAATTTCTTGCACCGTAACGTGTTCGGGGCTGGCTGCCTTGGAAAAATGGGCGACGATGATGATGGTACCAAGCATTGGCGCATACCCACTGCGGAGGGTTTGACAAGGAGTTGGCGGAAGAACGATAACGAAGACCAAAAATCGCTAAGGGGCGAGGCGGGTGAGTGGTAGTAAATGTAATGTTAACGAAAATTGTACTTAACTAATATGAAGGATATAATTGATAATACCGAGTTCAAAATTAAGCTTTACAGAATTTTTAAAAGGCGCCTGTATCAGGCAGCCTAATTCTTATCGTTGAGCTGTGTTATTCGAAGAGGCGGGCAATAGTCGCACGAGAAATCAAAACACATATTCAACTAATTAACAAAAATTCACTAATAAACTTCTTAGTTAATTACTTTACGATGCATATTGCAATTTACGAATTGTAGCCGTTGAGTTTGCAAGACGCATCCACTTGAAATGAATTTCAGGGATGACATCAGTCTGGAGATATTATTTCCCAAAGTGTGGGACGAAATACATGAGCGTTCCAGTTACTTTTGTGCTTGAATGTATAAAACAACATTTTGGTATAAAAAGTAAGTGGAACAACACTGCATTTTTACGGCGAGTTTTATGGCTCCAAACTGGTGTCATTCTGGAAATTCATTCTAAGTGGATACACCTGACAAGCTCACCGGCTACAATTGGTAAATTGCATGTGTGTCGTAAAGTAATTAACTAAGAAGTTAATAAGTGATTTTTTGTTATTTACTTGAATATGTGTTTCGATTTCTCGTGCTTCTAATGTCCACCTCTTCGAATAAACCAGCTCAACGATAAGAATTACGCTACCTTCCACAGGCGACGTTTAAAAATTCCGCAAAACTTAATTTTGAACACCCGGTATAGACATAAAAAGGAGGCAGAAAATTCAGCAGGCAGCACACAATGGAAAAAGTGAGGCGATTTCTAAGGGGAGAAAAGCAATTAAGATAAAAAAGAAAAAAGTTCTGGCATCTCACGACGAACGGCGATCAAGGAGGTTGAAAAAAAAAACTTCCTTGGCGTTAAAGCGATGAGCGTTGAAGCAACGCAGCGTCACACCCCATTGCCAAAGCCGAAACGTGTGTGCAGCCGGGCTCCCTCAAGCGCTGCGATGATGATGATAATTTATTGTCTTTAAAAAGGGGCGGCGACAAATCGTCACCTAGCCTGCTTGATTTATTCAGGCATGCCTGTACACGTTTTTCATTCCAGCATTTTTGAATACGTCTCCCTAATCTTTTTTTTTTTCCTACAAACTTCTCCATCTACCTTGTAGCGCTACCTATACCTGTAACGGATCCAATCTTATCACTCTATTCCCTGCGTTTTTCCCCACCAATACTCTAAACGTCTCTTGCTTATGTCGACTGCTGACCGGTTGATGCTTCTGTCCACTTTAAATCCAAGCGCTTCTGGAAGGTGTACGTTATACCGAAGTCTCACTGGGTGAATCTGCACCCATTGCACACGCTGCGCCACCGCGAAGTGCCCGCGTTGCACGGGTTCAATTTCGTCGCGGACAGGATAAATTTTAAACGATCTTTTTGGTGTGGAACGGAGAGGGGCGGAGGGGTTCCTTAAAAATAGTGGGTCGTTTGCTAAAACCGCATGTAACAAAAACATGGTACAGCATTTTTTCTTATACGTTTGCAACCGTATTACCCACGCGTATTACTTGGGTATCGTTGTGCAGAGACAAGAAGCCTTTACTTAATGCATGCGCCGCGTGTACATATGGCGCCATCGTCGCGCCACGCATGACGCAACGAAAACTAAATTTAGCCTTTCGCTCGGTGCTCAGAGGCATATATTAGCAGCACGTCTGTCGATCCGAGTCGCGGTGGTCGCGTTTAAGAGAGCTCACTCAACCATGGTAGGTTTAATCCATCAAACTCAAACCAGTGCGCGTAAGGTGTTATAAGGCCCACAAGTGTGCAATTTATTGCAGAAATTTCACACTCGCTTGGCTATAGCTCCACTGCTTTCAACATGGACGGTCCCAAAATAACTTGAAGAAACTCGACTAGGAAGACAAAGAAATATTCAACACATTTGACCATGTCTGAACGAGTCCGTCTCTATTAAGGGCGCAAGCGCAGGAGCCCCAACCATCAACGAGTGCGGCGGGCTGGAGCAACGCAGGGCTGTTTCGGGCACAAGAAGTAGAGGGGTCATTTCTTTATCCTAGTTCCCAAACACCCTATGCAAAAGAATGTACCGACTACAAATAGGGAGCGAATGTGATTGTAAAATTAGACCGTAAGAAGAGACGAAGTTACGCAGAAAGCTTTCTAATGCGTGAATAAATGCAACGTGTGCATTTGGTTACGTCATTTCTGTACCCTAGGGCCCATACACAGTCTGAACCATCCACAAGACGTTTCACGTAGGCCACCGCGTCCTTGATGCATTAAGAGCGTCATTGAAGAGCCGCACCTGCCCAGTGACCCGAGTTGGGGTGAAACACGTTCCTGAAACAGCGCCAATTACACCCAGTGTCACAAACATAGTGACCCAAGTTGGCCTGACAGTTCCTGCAGCCAGATGTTCTACCGATTTGATATTAGATACACAGGTGCCCAAATTGGCGGGAGAATGGTCAGGGAGACAGATGTATTGTCAGTCAGTCCCTTGAAAGTGCGTTAGCTTCCGAAAGAGTGTTAATCTCCGTTAAAGTCCTAGCAGTGCTTTAAAACAACGCGTGAAGAAACTTGGAGCCCTCGTAAAGCTACGAAACTACGCTGTCGTACACGTTGAAGTTCGTTAAAACGTACCCACAAAGGATCATTCAGGCCAGCTTTTCGAATGAGTTGTTGCGTGATTTAGAGCTGGGGAATGGAAAAGAAGAGAGACGAAGCTGACGCCATCGCCTTACCATCGACTTTGTTCGCGGCTTCTGTTATCTCTGTTTTTTTTTTTCTAATTTTATCGTCTCCACTTTATTGACATTTTCTGCTTGAGAAGGTCATCGCCTGTGTTCTCACGCAAATAATAATAATAAAAAAGCAAGGATGAGACAAGCAAAGATAAATACAAAGGACAAAATAGAGGAGAAAGCAACTCGTTAATTAAAAAGATTAGATAGTTAAAAAATATTTACAAATAAACAACAGAGAGGAAACAGAAACACAGATTTTACGCAACAGCCTTCTTAACTTCTCTATCAATTCTTTGAATGAGCACGCTAATATACATATTTTTTCTTATGCCCAGGACTGAAATAATACAAACGAACGAAGTCTGCTCACCTTCCAGTAAGTACCGCAGTGAATACCGCAGTGAATACCACAGTGAAATTATCTAGAAGGAATTATGAACTTGTGGTAAAAAAATAGGAAGAGCTATAGAACGATGTGAACGATGGCATGTTACACACGTGAACAATGTCACATAGTATTACTGCCTGCGTACTACGCAATGCGATTCGCTACTGTCGCACAGGTGTAAACGCGGCTAGAGACACGTGTGGCGCACAGCCAGCTTTACTGAAAAGCAACAACGAAGCCAAGTCGCCGAACCGTCATGTTCCGCTCAACGCGCTCGGTAGCGTAGAGAAGGTACCGACATGGCTTTCTCTGCCGGCAGGAGCATTATGCGCACGTGCACTATCGTTACAGATAAGCGGCTGCACGCAAGTTAACATACACAGGCCTAAGCTGGTCGGACTGCAAATGCTCATCTAAAGCTTACGAAATGGTCGTGCACTTCTTTCAGCTTGCAGTTTCTGAGAACGCGCAGCCCCATCCTAAAGCAACATGCCCAAAGGAAACTCATTCAGAAGTTGGAATCGGTATGCTCTCAAGCAACTTATTTATTGTAGGAACAATAGATTTCACGATACTGCGTCGACGCTTGACGCATGGGAAGTCCATGGGCCGTCCACCAGTAGCAGCAGCATATCGTTCTGCCAAACTTCCGGAGAAGCATAGAACCCCAAATTTGTGACATGTTCAAGGCTATAGTGTCTCTGATTCAGAGCATCGTTTATGGCACAGTCACAGATGGTGAAAGGCAGTGAAATAGGCGTTGCAGTGACTTGTGGAAATAAAGATCGGTGGACTATGGTGGACGACGACAGTGCAGCGGTTGAATTTCCTTTGGGGCTTCTACATCTGCGAGGCGTAGCGAGCATCACCTCTTCCGTCGTCCTTCTTGCCCTTGGTGATTCTCGTCTAGTGGACTTGTAGCAACCGTTCCTGAAGGTGGATGAATTTTTACACATCAGAACACCGTATAAGCACAGCTAATTTGAAGAACCGCTCGTTAGACGCTCTGGTGGAGTGCCGCAAGTCGTGACTGGCTGCGACCGCGCATCTCAGGGCGCATTCTCTTTTACATGCTTGTCGCTGTGCTCCGCCGTACCCTGCTTCTTCTTCTTCCTCTTTTGTCCTTTCAGCTGCCCAGTGCTATTCTCCTTGTCCATGCTCCATGGTTTGTCGATGCCTCCCATCTTGAACGGCGCGTTGGTGCTAGGGGAAGCGAAAGATAAAGGCGTGGACCAATTCACAGCGGCCGGCGGGTTGGCACCTACGCCAAAGCTCCTAACATAGGGGCGAACTGCCACACCGCCTTCGGCGATCTCCGATGACGAGGCGATTTCCGTGGTTGCTGCAGGATACTCACTCTGGTTCAGCTGGCCGTTCGTGCTCTGAGCAGTTACGGGCGAGATCTCTGAAGTGCGACCAATGGCTGACGCGAAAGATAAAGGCGTGGACCAATTCACACCGGCGAGTGGATTGACATCCAATGTAGAGCTTCCATAGCTCCTAACCTGGGAGCGAGCTGCGGCGCCGCCTCTGGCGATCATCGATGACGCGGTGGTTGCCTCGGTTGCTGCTGGAGGCTGTTCAGTCTCACTCCTGTTCACCTGGTCATTAGTGCTTGGCACATATACAGGCGCGGTCACTGAAGTGCTACCAATAGATGAGTCCAAAGATAAAATCGTGGACCAATTCACACCGGCAGGTGGATTCACATCCAAGGTAGAGCTTCCAAAGCTCCTAACCTGGGAGCGAGCTGCTGCGCTGCCTCTGGTGATCATCGATGACGCGGTGGTTGCTTCGGTTGCTGCTGGAGGCTGATCCATCTCACTCTGGTTCACCTGGCCATTCGTGCTTGGCGCAGCATGCAGGCGCAGTCGCTGACCGAGTGCACAGCGCCTTGACCCCTTCGTAGGCAGCCTTGAACACAGGGGCGACAACTCCGTAGCCCAGGTGGAAGGGTTTTGGCTTCGGTTCTTGTCCTGTTGCAGCGGCCGTTTCCTTCTTGCGAACACTGTCCTTGTCCTTGGGCTCGTCCTTGGGCACGTCCTTGGGCTCGTCCTTGGGCTTGTCCTTGGGCTTGTCCTTTGGTTTGTTCTTTGGTTGGTCCTTTGGCCTGTTTCTGGGCTTCGCCTTCTCACCCGAACCAGGGCCCGCGACCATCCCGCCGTTCTTGTCCGAAGATGCCTCCGGGGCTGGCTATCTTTCGGAAGCGCTGGACGACGGCTCGCCAACCCTGCGCCCTGCCCGTTCTTCTGTCGTCTTTGTCGTCCTTAAACACGATGACAATGCCGATGACAATAATTTAAGCATGACACGTGGCCACAATAAGAAAAAAAAACTGAGACTGGCTGGTTGTAAGAAACGCAGAAAGAAGTAATCATGACTGCTGTAATAAAGCGAAGATCTGGAAAACTAGAAACTGTGAATGAAGGAGTGTTGCATAATTAACTAGTAACATTAGACGAATAAATAGAGGAACGAGATTCATTCAACGATACAGACCGACAATATCAAGTTTAGAATATAATAGTTATAGGAAAGTAAAAGAATAATATTTTTATATCCACGAAAGTTTCGTTAAGGCCAAACTACACGTAAGCTTACCGAAGAGCTAAAGCTCGCGTCCGCGCGTCTTGTGTTTCGCTCCTCGCGAGGAATGGCGGTTTGGAATCTACAAGCCGCGCGCCGGTGCGCGCTCACTTGGCTAACTATTCTTGCCTCGGTAGACAACGTTTCGTATTTCTCTGGCGAAGATAGCTGCGCTCGCACGGTGCTTCGACGAGTCCAATCTGTGCTGCACCATCCGCGCATGCGCAGGCACCCGGGTGTGAGGTATCGCGCGCTGGCAAGCGTATACACCCGTGAGCAAAAGTATATGGAGCAGGCGTTGAGCGATAAAGCCGATTTCTTCCTCTGCCTGTGAACGCAACTTGAAATTGAGGACTGCAGTCCAACTTGGCATTGCGAACTTTTCAGCGTACTCGTCAGTGGCAGTTTACGCTTGTTGATTACGAAGAATTTCAGTTTTTTTTCGGCGACCCTTTGGTACGTATACTGTTGCTCACGGGTTCACGTGTATATTGGCCTTAATGCTTCAAGCATATATCAGTGGTCTTGCGCGGTATGTTTTCTGATTTCCTCTTACTGGCTGAAAAAGATGGCAGCTGTACCTCCCAATATACGACAAAGTACATCCGTCTTTGTAATAAAAAGACATTTCTTGCATTTTGCGACGGAGCTTCCAGTCAAGCTGAACAAAAATAAGTGCTGTTTATGAATTGCTTGCTAGTGAGTGTGTGCCTCTCTTATGCAATAATACACTGCAAGCAAGTCAAGAAGAAATGTAGAACACAAGAATGCTTCACTTAACATTTATGACTTGAATCATTCATTGCAGAACTGCCCCTTCCTTCTTCGTGTAGAAATAGCGGGTACAAAACTTCAGAAACGTGGCGGGTGGCAAAGGTGTTTAGCATTTTGAGTGCATTTTTGCATGCGATAATAAAAAAATGTGATTTGCTTGTAATTAGCGTCCGTTGTCCCTATTTAGCGATCGTTGAAGCTGCAGTAAGGGAAGGGTTAAGAATGATTGTTGAAAACAAGTGACAAACGCATACTTTATGTTTGAGATTGGTCAACGAAAGTACATTCGTAAACTTAATCTTAAGAAGCAATCAGCGTATTGAGATGTTCATCGGCTCATCATGGGAAGGGAAACGAGGTTAAAAGCGTCACGATATGACATCTTCATAATGAGGCTATAACCAATTCTATTGAATGACGTCGGGCGTTCATCGTCGTAGCGTAAGCAATAATTCACTTATAAGGGACGCTTGATCATAGTGAGTCAGGCTTCACAACTGTATAGGGGACGTGCTTCAGATAATGAACGTATGCTCAGCAGTCAGGAGCACAGCCTCGTGGTCAAACTGTGGTAGGCTACGAAGCCAGTTCGAAAGATTCACCCGCAACAATCGTCAGGCATCGTGGATCAATCGTGCATGGATTGAGCCACAGGATGTGGCAATTTGCGGCGCCTCTGCACATTTTGCCAGTACAATCAATCATTGGATCTTTCCATCCATTCACCGTGACGCCAATCTCCTATGGATGTGAAACCTCATACCTTACTTACCGCTGCGCACGGTTACCGTAACAACATTGTGATAATGGCTACAAATCGTAGTTAAAATATACTTTGTTTACAAGCACCTTCGCCTTAACTTAAACGCCGCGAATAACTTGGTGGAAGAAGGTACAGTTGCAGGTAATTTATCGCAGGTTTTGGTGGTACTAAGCTACCCTTTAAGGGCAATATTAATTTTTTTATTAACAACTGTTCTAGTAGGAGCTGTATTAGTAAGCATGAAGCGTAGCTACTGAGGCAGCCTTTGTAGCTTGTAAATGTATTCAAAAACAGCCCGCCATGTGAGTAATACCGAGTGCTGAGGACCCGCGAGCAACAAATAGGTAACACCACCCATCACCATCCCCGTTAGTTCGATGACCAGTCGCTCTCACAATTTTTGTTATTTGTTTCATCGACACTGCGTCTTTCACTGCATTGGTGTCGGCAGCTGGCACACCTTCAGCTGCAATATAGCATGCTCGAAAACTCTCGCCTGTCATACGAAAGTCGACGGCACTACTGATATAGCTGATGCCCGCTCACTAATTTAGCCCAACACAGCTCCGGATGATTGTATGAGAAGTGTCATTGGCGCGCACAATTTTTCGCCGTGGTGATTTCCAGGGTTGAACCTCAAGAGGACGATGCCAACTGATTGTGGAAGACAGGGACAGCGTGCTCTTCTTCCCAGCCGGTCTATAACACATTTTAAGCTTTTTTTTGGATTTTGGCATTGGCCGCTTCTTTTTCGAGAATTTTCGGGTTGTCAGGGCTGTTCCGTACGTCCTTGAAGCATATCCTCGAATTCCGCACTGCACAGCCAATAAAGCAACAATGAACGCCTGATGGATTGAATAATCTTCTTTTTCTTCAGCCAGCCCGCAGATAAGATGGAAGTTCACGTCGTACGCGCTTGCATGGAAGTTCCAATGGCTCACTTTCCCTCTTCCTTTTGCAGTTTCTCGGCTCCTCGGAGATCGTCCGCCTCATCGAATCAGGGCGACTAGCTCCAGGAATCGCCTCGTAGCATTCCACAATGGCCGGTGCGCCGAAAGCTGCTCGTACGTCGTCCAAAATTTGTTGTCCCGCCCTCGTGCCCGCTTCTGTCATCAGCGACAAAGTGAGGCCGTCCAAAGCCTCAGTAAGGGAGCGCGAGTCCGGGGCGTTAGCGTAAAGCATTATTGCTTCCGTGTGCATGCGCCGAACCTCCTCAAAAGCTTCCATCAACGTGCGAATCGCACGCTGCCCGGCTACGCGGCCCACAGCTTTGGGCAGCTTAAGTCCTCTCGTAGTTGCCAACGTTACATTGGCTGCGAGAAACTCGTTCTTGCGAAGGGGCTCGCTGTCCCGCTTCTTGTAGTAGTTGGCATGGATATTCTTGTCCTGCGCCTCGCTGGCCTGGCCACTGTGTCTGGAAGCGCGACCCGCCACTACGGGATCACGAAGCTGTGGGTCTCCTGCTGGAACAATGTTCTCAACAGCCGCAGTGTCCGGGTCCCTGGGCTGGGCGGCCTCGTCAGCAGGGACGACGTCCTCCATCTTGTTCTTCCCGATCCCCCCACGACTGGATACCTCAACGAACGACGCGGCCTTGCCCCGTTAAGCCTGCGTCGCTAAGTTGTTGATGCTGTTGTTACTGTTGTTGTTGTTGATGATTTCCAACAAGAGTGGTAAAGATAGGTGCAGAATGGCGTGGTGTTACGGCAAAGAAGACAAGTAAATATGCAAAGATTGATCACATATCAAATTAAGGAATGCGTAATTTTTAGAACAGCCTTACGAAGAAACCAGACGTTTAAGTAATAAGGAAAGCAAAGAAGGAATTCGGTAAAGGTTGTTGATATATATTATATTGTGAGGAACTGTGGCGCATACCCTCTAATGGGAAGTTGACCGAGAATAAGGTGGTATCAAAAAAGCGAATTTGAATTTTAAAGTGTCTTTAAATAGAGTGCGTGAAACATTTAAAGAATAAAAATATATTGAGAGCAGTCATGCCAGCATGAAAGGAGGGGAGAGATACCTGTACCAACTGCTGCTGATCAGCCAAGGATGGAGAGGCGTCTGCAAAATTTGTTTCGGGTTTTCTTTAATATAATTTAAAGTACGCCGTATTTGCAAGAACTCGAAAGAAGGACGGATACTTGAATAAAATCAGACTGCAATTAGCAGAAGAAAAATTACTTGAGTTAGACTAGCTACATTTTTGAAGTACTCTACCAAGACATTTTTAACACATGCTCAAGGCAAGCACTGGCCGAGGGAATTGATTGTGGTGTGCATAATGAAAGAACTAAAAAAAATAATTACATTTCTTGGGTACATGAAGAAGAAGTGTCTTCGGCTACTTCAGTGTCTTTGGCCGTGCGCTATCGTTCTCTTTTTTCATTGACCCCGCAACAATTTAGATTTTTGCTTGGTTGGTATATACTGTTGCCTATTATCTGATTTGCTTGCATTTCGCTTGTGTCTCATTTTGTTTTAGAACTTTCATTCCCCAATATTTCATATATGTGTGCCTATCCTTCAGGAATGTTATTTCACCATTTCCTGCTAATGTAAACTGTCTCTGCGGGCACTCCTGTATGATATATGCCTGTATTTGTTTGATTCACCCCATACGTCCTTGTGGTGGCGTGGAGCGGAGGTAGAATAGCCGGCCTCAAATCTGAAGGTCGTAAGTTCGAATCCCACTCCAGTCCACTACATTTTCAGGCATGGAGTGGTGCTTGACACCGGCAAGAAAAAAAAATATATTGACGAGAGCTAGTGGTGCTATACTAGTTCAGGTGCAACGAAACTAGGAAGGCCCACTAAGCTTCATCAAAGTCACTCCCTCACCAGAACAGGAATTGGCCTCTCTGGTGCAGTATTCGGCCACTACCTCCCTCATGACTCCGACAATTAATTGGAGATCGCAGGAGAGGCCTTCGTCCTGCAGTGGACCTAAAATATATATGCTGATGATGATATGTCCTTAAGCTATTTTTAGTAGCTTTTCGTCTGGGACCCTTTCCCTAATTGCTGGGATGAATAAAGCAATAATGAAATGTAATTATATATTTTCGTGTATTTTTTTACAGCAACGGCGTACATACTCTTCAGCACAGCTATTACGGTGAGGTGGCGACGTTTATTCACCAGCAAAATTACTGGCGCGGGCAATCTGTATGGTACGGCACGTTGCCAACTGAGCCAAGTGTGGCGCGACTGCCTCGCTAATCTTAAGATCGCGAAAGGCAGCGTGTGGGCGACGCTGGGCGCGATTCACAGCTGCGCCGCAGACAGACCTCCGTCCATGCAGTGCTTTATTTCCATATATGGTATCGGTGGACGCGCTCGCCGCATGCTTTATCGGTGGCGTCATCGGCTAACAGACGAAGGCGCCATCTTCTGACGCTACTCTTCTTCTTTCTGGGGTTTTACGTGTCAACACCAGTTCTGATTATGAGGCACGCCGTAGTGGAGGGCTCCGGATTAATTTCGGTCACCAGGGGTTCTTTGACGTGCACTACAACGCAAGCACACGGGCGTTGTTGCATTTCGCCTCCATCGAAATGCGGCCGCCGCGGCCGGGATTCGATCCCGCGATCTCGTGCTTATAGCAGCGCAACTGACGCTACTCTGGCGCCATCTCGTAGCAATCGTCGCTGCAGGACGCTTCTTGCGTGGCACTGCGCTTTTCTTCTCACAATTTCGCCCTGCCCGCCACTCTCCGCCTCATGGTTTCGCTGCATCCTCCTCATCCGCTGTCCTTCTCGCGATTTCTTCGCTATCACCGTCTTTCACCCCCCCCCCCCCCCCCCCCCGCTGCGCTCCGCGTTAGCTCGTTCATCCTACGCTCAACGCAGGAACGGGCGCTCTAAAAAGATTTAAATCACACCCTGCTTTTTTCTTCTCAGTGCGCAACGATTTGCTTCAGCTCAGCCCTTTGACAAAATAATTAATAATGCGACTTCACGAACGTCTCCTCAGAAAATAAAATGGAACTTTCCTTATCGCTGAAGCATGCACGAGTGTTTCTGTTGAGCCGGCGGACCTGCCGACATATCGTAGTAGAAATACCTGGGGGCATCTTAAAAGGCTCAGGAGATGCGCAGTTTCTTTTTGTCCCCTAATTTCATTTTCAAATTAAACATTTATTTTTTCTTCAAAGTGCTGCAATGTACTTTTCATGATGCCTGCTTGTTGTTTTCGCTTGCTTGTACTAATCAAAGAACTCTCCTACGTGAGTGTCTCTTTTTGTTTCTCACAATTGAGTTAGGAGCAGAAGTAGTGAAGAAAAATTATAAATTTTTAACTATCCATTTATTTAATTTTTCGGCCCTTTTTTGTATTTTTGGTGGGGAAGGGGTTGCAACATGCTTCGAAACAAAATTTGTGATTCCACGCTTTTTTGGCAACACTTGAGCGTTGTCATTCCTTGAAAGGTTTCTAATTTTCTCTTAATCTTAAAGAAAGCACACGCTCTGTGTCCTTCCACAGTTTATAATATTACGGTACCATCATGCTTTCATTGATTTCCTTAAATGTCACCTGCTCGAATAGCTCTTGATCCCTCGAAGCCAAGTATCGCGTGTCGCCGAACCATGTGTAGCGAGCTGTGGCAACTTTATTCTCAGAAAGTGGTGAAACTCGAGCTCGAGTGTTGGCAGCCCAAACAGGAGAAGAAAAAAATCTGGCGATAGCACAATACACAAGGGAGTGCTACGAAGACTGCCTCTATTGAGCTGCCGGGGAAAGAAAAGCTGGTTTAAGTTAACTCAGGTGCGCTGTACACATCAGAGAAGACAGACTGGCATCTACTTACCCGCGCCAACGTTGACATGCCCGAGAGAGGGCTGACGTGACGGCGTAACGAAGGATTTTTATCAGGCTCAACACCTCGATGGGCTGCGCCTGTCACTTGAACGTAAATGAGAGTGAGATTACATTAAACAAAGTGCGCGTAGCACAAACGTAGAAGCGATTTTGCGGCTTTACTATATAGGTAAGGGTTATGACCAACCATGGTGGCTCATTAGCTAAAGCGAATTTATTCCTAGCAAGCGGTTGCTGGTTTGATTCGCGGCCTCGGAGGACGAATTTAAATGGAGGTGGGGACGAATAAAAAAGTGCTGCGTACTTACAGCTAGGTGTACGTTACAGAATTCCATGTGCTACAAAAATACATCGCTCATCCCAAGCTGTTAACTATATTAGATCTCTTATAAAATGTATTTTCTTTTTAGAGGTTGAACCAGATCATTCATTCAAGGAGGTACTCGACAGGACAGCGTGTGCTGCCTTGTTCATTTGTTTCAAAAGCATTCACCATAAAAACAATGGCACCGCATCAGCGCACATGATCCTTAACGCTGCAGTCGTTTCTAAATTTACATTGGACTATAGAATTACATCTGCAAGCCAAGGACTACTACCGCTTTCTTGATAGCACATTTTGGTGGAAAAAATTAGAATTCAGCCACACTGTCTGCTAGCAACTGCGTTAAACCCTCTCATTTGACTCTTACAAATTCGTTATTGAATTGCTTAAATTTAGAGAGACGTACTATGGACCAAAAAGGTTTACGAGCCAAGGGATCTGACAAAAAGCTTAATATCTCCGCAGCCTCAAAACGCAGCCTGGTATTCCCATTTCCAGCATCTACTGGTATATGCGAACAACATTGTGATGTACGGTTTTACTGGCTACTTTTGAAGGCTGGTCGGATATTTAGCGTTTTCTGAGATCCCGTGGTCCGTAAACTTTTTTTGGCCGATAGTACATGCATATTAGGCAACCGCATTTGCATCCAATGGCAGAACTCGCGGTCTTCCACCTTACCTCCCTCTATGTACTTAAAGAAAGAAAAAGAAATAATTGCTTGTAGAATGAATTTGCAGGACCGATAAGTATAGCACTGCCTAAGAAAGTGGTTCATCGTATTTACTTTTTGAACCAAAGGGCTCTGTGTGCAGGGCTCTTTTTTGTTGCAAAAAATATAATGGCGCTCAATTCTTTTTTTTTTTGCGTATTTTCCGCGTTTCATGAGGCATCTAATTAGGCGGAGAATGTTTAACGTTGTTTAAAGGCCTGGAAGTGCGGAAATTAGGTTTATTCCGTGCTTTTAGACTGAAAAATTAGCCCGGAGTAGAAGTGGGCTCTTAACCTTTGAGCTGAAAAGATGCTAATTAGGAAGGAGGTCTTCAAAGAGGTTTGCCAGATAAGAATCAAAGTGTCCGAACTCCTCCATTTAGGCTTGGAGATCGGTCGTTAAGCACGGCGAAGTTTGCCTAACCATACTCGCTGAACAGTGGATTGGGTGGCTTTGTTCGAGGGTGGAGTAGCGGGGCAAGCTGTATCCTAGGCGAAACAAAAAAGACGCCACCAAAAAAATTAAAATAAAAATAGTGCGACGACACAAGGTCTCTTGTCAGTTATTAGCAGCGCTACAATGTGATGTTATTGTTCAACTTGTTAAAATAGGGGATAGACAGAAGAGGCCGGAGATTCGTTAGTAATATATTTTTGGAGCGTTTACGAAGCCAATTCCCCCAATATGATCTACAGGGTCCCCAAAGTTAAATTATCAGCATTCGAATAGAAAGAATGTGCTAATTACGCAAATGCTGCTTGAACAGCCGGTTTATGCGCTTTGGCGCACGTGATTTTCAAAGTAAGCAAGGTAATACTGAAACAAAATTATCAATTACATTTTCTTTTTAATTTTGCAATTATGGTGTATGTTTATATTAGAAACTTGAAGGCAATACTATTCGAAGACAATTTTTTACGCTTCTAAAATCTTTTTTACGCTTCTAAAACCTTGTTTACGCTTCTAGCCGGGTGGAGCTATCAGCTCCACCCGGCTTCTAGAGCACGTGCTATGCGGTATCAGCTACATCAAGGTGGGAAGGGGGGGGGGGGGAGGACAGGGGGTGTTCATGTTCGAGTCTGGACTCCCGTTTCTGAATGCGAAATGAGTGTACTGAGCATCAAATTCGATGAAGATGTGGAACAGAAACTTTTCATAAGTATCAAATAAAATGGAGAATTGTCCCCGAATACAAATGTCTTCAAGTTTCTTAAATCGACATGTACAATTATCGCACAAATTTAGAAAGATAATGTTTTTTTGTTATATTGTGTACTTGGTGACCTGTGTGCTTCTTAGGAAACATTTTGACAGTTTATTTCCATTTTTCTAAGTGTCATGCCTCGCAGAAGGTATTTATATATATATATATATATATATATATATGAAGGCCTTTCCTCGAAAAAAAATCGCGCTGTGGCTTATATTACCTTTTATCCTTAAACCAACTCGTGTAGCCGTCAGTTTGATCAGTTCGTAGGTTAACAGTTGTGTTAACCTCCTCTCATGTAGCGAAACACATTAACCACAGCTTGATAAATCTGGCGCCAAATATTCAGGAAGAACTTTATCTTCTGACGTTAGCTATTGCAAAACCAAGATTACACATCATTTCATCACATTAGACATCGCGTGGCGGCAGCCAGGTTTCAGAGGCTGCTAAGACATGCCGCATCAAGTTAATGCAACTGCTATAATAATGTTTTTGATATTTACAGCAGGGCAATAGGCGCCAGCGCTTACGTGTTATTCGAAAGCAGAAGGTACATAAAGAGCCACGGAAGCTTTTTATGCTGGAGCAAAGCAATAAGTGTACGTCGTTGTGAAGATAAGCACCTAGTGTCCACTGAGCGCAATCATAAGCATTCTTCGAGCGGTCTTCAACAGTCTCGACGGTTGTTAGACAGTTTACTTGAATACATCTTGCAAGCGAGTCATTTAAAGAAGAGAGAATTGAGTTTAGCAGGTCTCGTGTTCCCTTCGACACTGACACTGTATCAAGAAGACAACTTACAGTTGTTCAAGGCAGTTTCTCACACGGTTAATATATTTTTCGGGATTGTTTTGTTTTCGCCGGCAGTTTCTTTACATCATGGCAACACTAGTGCGTAGTTCTATATAAACACAAACGAGGAAAGTGTTTTGGGGAGAGATCAGGGGTATTAAAGGGAGAGGGGGGGGGTTCTAACTTCCACCATTCAAGGCTCGATTTAGCATGATGTACGTAGTTGAACTTCCGGTGAGTCAAGCTCCCGAGATGCCATAACTGGAGTTGAAACGCGATTGGATGCCTGTCTGCCAGGGCTCTCTCTCTCTCTCGCTATATATATATATATATATATATATATATATATATATATTCCTTTCTCCTCAACCGATGAGTTGTAAAACATCTGTGGAGGGAACAACACCAAAAATAGTGATGCATGCGCTAGAATGCCACACTACGTGAAGATGAATTTTCGGCAATTAGAGAAACATATTTGTTCGCCTTATCCACTATGATGTCCTAAATTAAGTACTCTGAGTAATTTGCACAGAGCAAAAAGTGTTTTTTAGCAATGGGTTCAATTAATTTGAAATCTGTCCGCAAAGTCGATTTCAAGAGTTCTGGTAGAAGCGAATAGCCGGCAGGCCTGTGGGGCATTGATTACAAAGTGCATATTTGAGCAAGTGCTTTAACGTGTAACGTCGGGCCTCCGTAATGCCCTCGCATACCAAAGCATGTGTTCATGGAAGTTGTATTGAAGCGTTGAAGCGTTCACAATTTTGGTATGTTATTTCTTTATCAAAAACTTTGTCCAGGACATAGATTGACTAACCCCTGTATTCAGAAACGCATCTTAACTTGAAGCCCACGCTTGATTTAATTTCAATGACGCCTGTCGTGAGCGTCTCAGGCAGGTTCACGCCAGGCGTCATTTATATGAAATCAAGCATGAGCTTCAAGTTAAGATGGATTTCTGAATACGGGGGTAAGTATGGACTTTTCGTTACCTTTTCAGGGTCATGGTTGCATTGTTAGTTTGATAATGTCAGTGAATGAATGACTTTACTTCACATGTTTAATTATAAAACCAGAATTGGGTTTTGCTGTGTTAAGATGCTTAGAGATTAGTATGAAACAATTTCTTGCTCAGTCAGACTTTGCACAAGACGTTTAACTCTGTTCGCAAAATATTAAAAGACAAATAATTTAAGCGGCATTAGTAACCTGCCCTTTTAGAATACCCGACATGGTTGCTTAGTGGCTATGGTGTTGGGCTGCTAAGCACGAGGTCGCGGTATCGAATCCCGGCCACGAGGGCCGCATTTAGATGGGGCGAAATGCGAAAGCACCCGTGTACTTAGATTTAGGTGCACATTAAAGAACCCCAGGAGGTCAAAATTGTTCCAGAATCCCCCACTACGGCGTGTCTCATAATCAGATCGTCGTTTTGGCACGTAAAACCCCATATATTATTTTTTTGCCCTTTTACAATTACAAAGAAGCCGCTCTTACAGCGAGAAAATTTTGGGTAAGCCAGAAAAGTCGCAAGGACAAAATATGTGGCGACGCTGCCTCGAAGTTCCCGCACCAACTCGTTGTGACATCAAAGGTTTGGGCGGCGTCTGCTCGGGCCTTATTATTTCTTCGTACTTCATTGTATTCTGAAGGAGACAAGTACTGAAGTTAGCAAGGACCTTTACTGAGCCACAACGGCCCAAGTACGAAAAAAATTATTTCGAATCCGTGAGGTCACGCTGCGTAGCGGCGCTAGCGTTTCTGCAGAAAATTTAAAAAAATATAAATTTCACCAACGTTTCCTCCTCTGAAAATCATCCTCTTGCAGAGAAATTAACGAACCTCGAGTTTTGAAGGCACACTTCATCAGCCTAAAGTTAGTTACTGTTTCTCTTAAGCGCGCCTTTGAGATACATGCACCGGAAGAAGAAAACTTTTAGCATACATATAAAGCTGAAAAATCACTAATCAGTGATCTGACGAAGCTGTCATGCTTTCTCATCGGCCTGAGAGGATTGTACCGCCCTGGCACTCACCACAGCATGGACGCTATAGCGCTCATGCGACATATGCTGCTCACGTGATGTCTCCTCCATTTCCACCCCCGCTCCCACTGAAAGCTCCCAGTTATGATTAATGCACATATAAATATTTTCAACTTTTAAAATGTAGTTTTAATACGTACATTGGCTTCAAAAGATGTTCAACTACATACGTGCGAATTTTAAACTCGGAACTTCAATTCACCATGCTTGTATGTATTCCAGCGGCTTGTAAATTTATTTCAGCCATTTATGTGGAGCTTTTCTTACCTCTATGTCTTAATTTTGTTACTGCACTATCTGAGCCAACGTAGCTAAATTTCGTGCCCATAGGTTATGAAATTTATCTCGTGTACCTAAAACGTTTCATTCTGATTAGGGGTGCGCGAATACTAGAAAAGTTTGAATATTATCGAATAATATATTTTTGATATTCGTATTCGATTAGAAAAATAGATATTCTAAAGTGTTCGAATATTTGGTTAGATACGAATACTCGAGTGAAATCGAATATATTGCTGGCTGTGAGGGAGCAAACAATGTTCTCCGCATTTGTGTCTGCCTAATCAAAGAATATTTGGGGCGACCTTGTGCTGAATTTTGTGATGATTTCTTGCTGCTAGCAAACTTTTGCTTGTAAGGCACACTTAGCCACTAAACGTTAAACTATGCGGGAGAGCCAGCTTTTATTGCGATAGCAATTATATGGACACTTCAACCGGATTTGTGCCGTCGTCGTCACCGTCACCGTCGTCGTCGCAGTCGCCGTGAGGTTCCGTATAGATTGCAAGGGCGATAAAATCGTCGCCGCGCGCCGTATGCGCGAGCGAAAGCGCGCGGGGGACGCGCGCTATCACGGAGAGCGAACGCTCGGCGGTAAGCAAACGCGACCGTCGCGTGGGGGTATGGGAGCGAGGGAGGCGGGGCGGCGCTGTGCTCCGGCACCAAAGGTGTATCTTGCCACTCAATCTCCCACGCGAAAGCAACAAAGCGGGAAGAGGGGGGAGGGAAGGGGGCAGCTTCTCCTCAGCCAACAACTTCTCCTTTGCGCTTTGCCCGGCGATGCCGGTCGTCCGCACCGTCTCTTATCTCCACACGGCTCTGACCTTTGTATGCGCTGTGCTTTGGCCGCTCAGTTTCCGTTGAAGCGATAGAAAGCGTGAACCTGCGCTTGCTGCGAGCGTTTTGACAGTCGTTGGCTGCGGTCATTCAGTGTGATCTATTCATGTTTGCTTGTGCGCGCCGACACCACGATTGTTAATTCAGTTAGTAAGCCAATGTGTCCAAGTTTATGCAGCCGATAAAACTACTATCCCTACTCCGAATAGCTCTTTACTAATTTGCTATCGCAATCGATGCTTCGCCTTTCGGGCGAAAGTGCGAGATTTTTTAGTAGCAAAGGGCATGGGTTCGCGAACAGCGAGGGTGCACTGTTTCTTTTATTGCGATAGCAATTATATGGACATTTCAAGCGGATTTCTGCCGTCGGCGTTGCCGTCGCCGTCGCCGTGAAGTTCTGTATAAAGTCCAAGCACGATAAAATCGTCGCCGCGCACCGTATGCGCGAGTGAAAGCGCGCGGGGGACGCGCGCTATCCCGGAGAGCGAACGCACGGCGGAAAGCAAACGCGACTTCCCTC
Source organism: Dermacentor silvarum (assembly GCF_013339745.2). Taxonomy (NCBI): domain Eukaryota; kingdom Metazoa; phylum Arthropoda; class Arachnida; order Ixodida; family Ixodidae; genus Dermacentor; species Dermacentor silvarum. Next base: position 11,497,060 of record NC_051158.1, read on the forward strand.
ACGTGAAAGGCCGTGGGGGTATGGGAGGGAGGGAGGCGGGGCGACGCTGTGCTGCGGCACCAAATGTGTATCTTGCAACCGGGCGCAAAGGGAACTGGCCACTTAATCTCCCACGCGAAAGGAGGAAAGCGGGAAGGCAGCGTGGGAGGCAGGGGGGGGGCAGCTTCTACTCTGCCAACAACCGCGCTTGTACTTTGCCCGGCTCCGGCGGTCTCCCGCACCGTCTCTTAAAAGCGATCTTCACACGGCTCTGACCTTTGTATGCGCTGTGCATTGGCCGCTCAGTTTCCGTTGAAGTGATAGACCGCACGAACCTTCGCTCGCTGTGGTGGCTGGCTGCGCTTGCTGCCAGCGTTTTGACAGTGGTTGTCTGCAGTCATTGAGTGGGATCTATTTATGTTTGCTTGTGCGCGCTGACACCATGCTTGTTCATTCAGTTAGTAAGCGAATGTGTCCAAGTTTATGCAGCCGATAAAACTACTATCCCTACTCCGAATAGCTCTCTACTAATTTGCTATCGCAATTGATGCTTCGCCTTTCGGGCGAAACTGCGACATTTTTTATGTGTGTGTCCATTCCTATCCTAGCGCACGCGAAAAGTTATTCTAAAGATATATATATCAGGTTTGCGAACCTTACAAGTATTTATGCTGTGCCTCCAAGTTCTGATGAACTGAGAGGCAGGCATTGATTTGAGAGTTCAGAAAAAATCATCATTATTTTTCAATCTTAAAATACCTATGCTTTCAACAGTATTCAGACCCTTATCCTGTCTTCAAATACTGTCTTCGCCCAATAGAAGTAAAGCTCTGCCTCCAACCATGCAACCGTGGAGAGCTACAGGTTGTCACTTGCCAGATCAACGTTCTTTAGCGGTCACAAAAATGCCTACGTGCGCTGCCTTGCTTTCCTTCATAGCCAGAATTCGGGCGTCCTGGCTGGTAATCAAACCCATGACCACCCTATGCAAAACAGTTGAGGCCCCGGACAAGGACAAGAGCGCACAGATATCACACGCAGCACAGTCCTCAAGGCTAAGCATTTGTCCTCGTGCGATTCCTGAGCACTTTCCCGTAGTGTTGAATCAAAATATTCGGCAACGACACTTAAGAGTGCTTACGTGTGGGTAGAGTATATTAGATTGGGGGAGTGGGTCCAATGCAGGCTCCCCGATGAGGCTTTTTTTATTGAAAACTTGGTGGCGCCACCGTCGCTTTCTCCCGAATGAGCGGCCCCGCGCGCCGGCCGGATGCTTGTCGCGTCGGAGACCCTACCGCAGCTGCTTGGAGCTTTGACAGGCGGATACTCAGTGGCGGCAACATTCATGTTATTCTCCACCGATCTATTGTAAATAAAATGGAAAAAGAGCGGCGGAAAGAACGCAAACGACGCAACAACGACGGTGCGTCGAGCTAACGATAGCTACCCAAACGTGAGCTCACCTCAGCCAATGAGCGCGGCCGAAACAGCCGAAGCCAACGTTTATAGGCTGGAGATTCAGAATAAAACGACGGCAGCACCGCCACCTTTTCTGCGTTTTTTGCTTCACCCTTGGCGCTTGCCAAGGCGTCCGGTGGACCCACTCCCCCATTTTAGTACACTCTAGTGTGGGAGTGCGAAAGCATTACAACATTTCTAGACCTCGGAACGTCATGAACGCGCTCATTTTATGCACTCATGACGTGATGCCACCTCCTCCTCATTGGCTGCGCCGACACGTGCCCAATGACGCACGCAGTAGGCCACATCTTAAGTCGTCCATTTGGCTGCGACGTGACGTATGCAATGACGCATAGGCACACCTTTAGTCAGCCACAACCATGGAGCTGCCATGGCGTCGGGGAAGCGTGCTCGTCTCGCACCCCGGAGGCCCGGCTTTGATTCCCGCCCAGACCAAAATGTACCGAATTTTATTTTCAAAGCCTATTAATTTACCGTGTGCACAGGAACCTCCCTGAGAAATTTGACGTTAATCCCAGCATTTTTGACGTGCGTTTACTCTTTAGGCCATCGGCCATTTTAGGTACCACCGCTTGGTCACGCCGCCGCCGCCGCCGCCGCCGCCGCCGCCGCCGGATTTTCGCGTAATGGGGCATATAATGCTTTCGCATTAATAACCAAGCACAACTAAACATCATGGCAGCGCCGTAAGCAGGAAATTGCCGTAAAGGTCGAACCATCAGGTCGAACAGAACAAACATAAAGCCCTCCCCGAAGCTCTCTATTGGTATTTCGTCGATAATGTGAAGCAAGTAAAGATATAGCGAAGCCATCGTAGCGGCCGCTACGTAACGCCCATTGTGTCTGGTATTGTCTTTGTTCTGTCAATTTTAGTTGCGCTACGATGGCTTCAGCAAGAATGCACCAAGTAGCAAAGGCACAAGTTATCTTGATGAACATCATAATGTCTTGATCAATCCTACTCAGGGGGACCTGGCAAGAGTCGCGCAGATTTTAGATATGTATTAATGGAAGAAATTGAAAGAGCAATAAATTCGACGAATAAATTAAAGTGAGCTAAATAGATGACTGAATAAAGTCATTCTAAAAGAACACAGAAAAAGAAACAAAATATGTAAATATATTTATAAGTGAGACAATGAGGGAAGAATGAAATCTAGAGTTAACCAATAAATGTAATTCGGCGTCAGTCATCGCTGTTGGTGTTGCTGCTGCTGCTGGTTTCAGTTGCATATATACCAATGAGAGGTTGTTATCCTCATGAATAAGAAACATTAAGTGGAATAGCTGTCGCATAATCTGCAGGTAATGTATTAGGAAACTGCTAAAATTGTTCATTAATCTATACATAATGAAGCGTGCCGAAAAATGAATATATTCAATGATATGTAAGAATTTTATTATTCAGGCAAAACACCAGATCATGAAAATTAATTCCAGGAATGATTCTAAATGGTTATGGAAACATGTCTACAGGAATCTACGCACGTGCGTGCATGCATGTGCGTGTGTGTTTAGAGATGATGTTTAGATACAGCGCATTAAGTGACTAAACTTTCTATACAGTCGAATGTAATAAGTAATCAAACAAACAAATTAACATCCCGTGACCCATTTTTTACTATAGCCGCCTTATACGGCAGGGATAGATTGGGGGCTTGGCCTCCTTCGCCTCATGAAGTACGCTGCACAAAATCTCAAGACTTCGTCAAAGTTCAACGACGTTCTGGAAGAGAACTTCGAGAGACCCCTGCCTCATATGCTGATGTAAAGCCTCTCAGCAAGAAACTCTAACGGCGTCTTCAAAAGAGTCCTCGAAGAAAGGCATCACCGTGACGTTACCCGAATAAGTTTCGTAGTTAAACGGGATCCATGCGCCTTGCTTTAATGCAGACCCCGCGGGCATCGTTTAATTGAGCCACTGGGCAGTCTCGAAACGAAACTGCCTCATTAAGGGCGCTGCTACGTGAAAGAGGGGTTACCTTACTTGAAAGGTCTCTGAAATGCCCCTCAAGAAGAAAAAAAACCGAGCGAAATCATGCAATGATCCTTGCAAAGCCGCCAGAAAAGCAGTTTGTATTCAGTGAGGAAGCTGGCATCCTAATTCTTTTGAACAGATACTACTGCAAGTTATTGCTGAGATATAACAATGTACTGAGGACGATGGAGGTCATGGGCTTGTTGCTGGCTGCGGAGACCGTATTCATATTGGAAGGATAGGCAAAAACATGCTTTTAGAATTAGGGGCCCGTTGAAACACGATGTCATCATATTTAACCTGGGGACCACTTTGAACTTTGTGATAGTCTAGGCGATCATTTTTTTTTATTTAAGCAGTCAGCGTTTGCCCTGTCGTGGCTTATTCTGTCTTGTCTTGTCTGATAATAGCATGTCTTGTGCTGCCCTCTTTTGTCATTTCTTGTGCTCTCTGGACTTTTTCTACCTTGTACTACGCTGTCGTGTCATGTCTTGTCACATATTTCCCTGTCCCGTTATGTCCTGTCCTCTACTACATTGTACTGTCCTGTCTTCTCATGCAATGTCTTGGCATGTCTTGACCTGCCCTGTCATGCCTTGTCAGGTCTGGTGCTGTCATGTACTGTATTGCCATTTTCTGTATTGCCGTCTTGCCCTGTTTTGTCTTGCCCTACTATCACATATTGTCACGTAGTAGTGACTGTGAAGAAAACAATTGTAAAACTGTGTATGACGAAACTGACTCTTTATTGGGCGAACCTGTGCCCATAAAAGCAAGCTACACTCTAAGCACAACGATAGCGGCCAACACAGTCGGCGATCGTCGAAATCTGATCAGCGGCGAAACACGTCGGCTTTTATACATGAGTCATTGAAGGTTGCAGAGTAATCCCTCGTGTCCGTGTGCCTTACATAAAGTTCTAGACAATTCGCGTCGCTCATACAATCAGATTACATAAGCGTCGGTGACAACAAAAGACAACAGATAGAAGCATCGATAGCGTTCGAACGAACGAATGAATGAATGAATGAATGAATGAATGAATGAATGAATGAATGAATGAATGAATGAAAACTGTATTTATCCTTTTGCAAGGGAAGGGGCAATGAGATAGAGGGTGGAGGGAGGAACTACTTTTTTCTTCTTCTTCCTCTCCTGGCGCCTCATGAAGTGCCAATAGCGTTCGAGAAACTTCCGATACATGCAGGCGCGTCCTGCGCCTAACGATAACATTTAACATTTGGTAGCCGGTGAAAAGCGGTCACCGGTGAAAGATAAACAAGTGCAGGTGTCAATATTATCTTCACTCTCCGGTCTTGCTCATGTCTTGTGTCTTGCCTTATCATGTCTTGTCATGGCCTGTGTTTTCATGCCATGCGCTGTCCATGTCCTTTTTTTTCTTTTTCTGTCTTCTCCTGTTTGATCATGTCTTGTCCCGTCCTGCCTTGCCGAGAGAAATAATAAAGCGATTAGGTTTCCTTGGCTCTTTTCGTGGTTGGTCGATGGTCGCACTCAGTAAGCAAAACGTTTTTCGTTTGTTTGTTTGTTTGTCTGTTGGTTTGTTCTTTTTTTAGTTCGTTTGTTGGTTCGTTCGCTTGCTCATTCTTTTTTTTTTCGTTCGTTCTCACTATTGGCTTAAATTGACAACCATTGTCGATGGGTTCTGCACAATTTTAATGCGATTAGCATTCTTTGCCGACTTCAGGCGTTTTGAGCCTGCCTGCCTATCTATCTATCTATCTATCTATCTATCTATCTATCTATCTATCTATCTATCTATCTATCTATCTATCTATCTATCTATCTATCTATCTATCTATCTATCTATCTATCTATCTATCTATCTATCTAACCTCTTACGGCGACACAGTGACCCCGCAAGTTGTGTACCAGCCAGGTATGTGCTCGTGGTCATGATGCTGTCATGGTCGTTCCGTCGTCGTCGTTCCAGCTTCGTGGATCAAACTTCATCGTCACGCCTACAGCGACCCAGTGGCCCAAGTTGCCAAATAGCATGAGTCATGAGGTATGTGCATCGTGGTCTTTGCGTCGTCATCATTTCAGCTTCGTCATCCGACTATCCTCATGCCATCGTCGTCATGTAGGCTTCGTGATACAGCCTTCGCCTCGCCATTGTCCTCCTACCTACACTAGTCGTCATCCCAGTGTCCTCATACCGTTGTCATGTCATCGTCATCATTATGTCGTCGTCATACAGTCGTCTTCACTTCTTTCATGTCAAACCATTTTGTGATGACATCAGTTCTATCGTCGTCATTCTAACTTTTTCACGACGTCGTCTTCACGCAGCAGCCATCATACCTTCGTTGCCTTATCACCTTCGTGGTTCTACTGACGTCCACTCTTCTTTGTCATCTTACCGTAATCAACTTGTCGTCATTCAATCGTGATTACACCACGGTTCACATGCCATCGTTGTCATTGCGTCCTCGTTAGACAGCCCCTATATGCAGCCATTGTCACACCATCGTCGTCCTGGTCATGTCCTCGTAGTCAGTCCGGCTTGGTCGTCATACTCTCGTCCCGCCATCGTCGTCACGCAGTCAGTGTCATACCTTGTTGTCATTGCGTCGTCGTGATGCCGTCGCGGTTGTACCATTATCTTTATTCTAACTTCCACACCGACTCTGGTCATGCCGCATAGTCACGCCATCGTGGTCACACAGTCATCGTCACTAAATTGTCATCGTGCCATAGTCTTCCCGCTGTCGCTTTACCATCGTTATACTTCAGTAACTAACGTCATCCTATTGTCGTCATACCGTCATCGTCACTCCACCTTCGTCAATCCATCGAGGTCATTCTTTAATCATTTTATCGTAATCAAAATGCCGTCATTTAATCATGATTTGCCACGGTTGTCATGATTGTCATAGCATCGTCATGCTATAGTAGTCGTGCCATCGTCGTCATTTGTTTCGCGTCACAGCTTTGTCGTCACCCATCGTCGACAGCTAATTATCATCTTATTATTTATCGTCCGTCAAGCTACCTCTCGCTTCAACGCAAACTAATCGGCAAGGACACAGCACACACGAAGCTATCAGCCCTCTGCGCACCTAGACTCTGTACTTATCACAGATCGCTTTCTAGATAGGGATCGCGCGGCTGACTCTGCACTCATTTAGCTTTATTTTAGCACAGCTCTACTACGTCATAGCGGAGTTTAACTGCGGGTCACGCTTAATGGTGCCGCTTACGTAATCCGGCAAACTCAATCACTAATTGAACGTCTACATGGTCATTTTTAAAGGGCCCCTAAACCACCTCCGGTATTTTTTAAAGATTTCAAGTAAACACGCGCATCCAGCTCAAAATGCCGTCACGATCAACCATACCAAACGCTGCAGCGCTACGCGTCGCGGGCGCGCCACAATTAAAAAACAAATGTGGGCAGCTTGCCCTAGTGGTGCAAGGCTGGAGTAAACAGCGGAGCTGGTGATCGACCTAGCTTCTTCCAGGTTTTACTAGGCTTGGCTAAGTTTTGCTAGGAAATGCTAAGAGCTGCTAGGCACGGTATTCCGAATTGGCTCGCCACCGACATGCAGATTCTCGCTTGGCCGCGCGACGCGCTTCGAAATGAGCGGCTTCTTCTTCGGGGGTCCGGATCTTCTTGGGTCGTCCCATGTCAAGGCTACGTGTACTCGCCACCGAGTCAACGAGAGTTCTGCCGCCGTCTCTGCGGCTCCGAGCTTTATCTCCCCGGTGACGTCACGGCCAAGCTGCGCCTCCACACTTGCCGGGGCGTGGCTGGTCGAAACCTGTCAAGCCGCCGCCAGAGGCGCCGGCTGCAGTCGCGGACACCGCACGCATTTTGAGCGAACGCGGGCAAAACGCCGACGGCGTCGACAACAGTTCTGCGTGTTGCCGGTGCTGCTGCATGAATGAATGGCATGTCTACGCGTTGCCTCGTTGGTGCTACTACAATTCATTTCTCTCTCTCTCTCGCTCCGATTTTGCCTTTCTATCTCTCGAGCATAGCGTGCGCCGCCCGCATGCTCTCCTTCCCTCTCCTTAATGCCCCATGTCAAGGCAACATGTGAGGTGGTCAGGAGGCGATGCACACGCCCATCCGCGAGGTGGTTGCTAGGCAACGTGCGGTGACGCCATCGCCAGGAGCAGTAGTTCTTCGCACTACGTGGCGCAACCAAGACCTTAAACAGCTCCACCGTTAAAAAATGTCGCAGTTTCACCCGAAAGGAGAAGCATCAATTGCGATAGCAAATTTGAAGAGAGCTATACGGAGTAATGATAGCAGCTTTATCAGCTGTATAAACTTGGACATGTAGCAGTACCAGCAACGCGCAGAACTGTTGTTGACGCCGTCGGCGTATTGCCCGCGTTCGCACCGAACGCGCGCGGCGTTGGTGACTGTTGCCGGTGCCTCTGGCGGCGGCTCGAAGGTTTTCGACGAGATCAGAACAGGACACTTGTCGAGCAGCGTCGGAAGTCTTTACCACCTTCTCGCCTCGCAACGTTTTTATATATTTATATAAATACGCATTTGGTGCCGCAGCTAAACGTCGCCTCCCTCCCGTCCACCCACGGCCTTTCACGCAACGGAAGAAGTCGCGTTTGCTCTCTGCCGTGTGTTCGCTCCCCGTGAAAGCGCGCGTCCCTCGCGCGCTTTAACTCCCACATACAGCATACGGAACCTCACGGTGACGGCGACGCCGACGGCAGACATCCGCTTGGAGTGGCGATATAATTGCTATCGCAATAAAACAATGCCGTGCTGCTCTCCAGACCTATCCAATATCCCCAGCGGTCGTCGTGACGTCACTAGGGTGCATCTGGTGATGTCACCAGGGGCGACGATGTCGATTGGGCGAACAAGAGCCTACAACTTCCGGTTAGTCTGCTAGCAGGTACGCACGCTCCCTGCTGTTTCTCGTTGTGTTGCTCGCTTGTGTGCACTTGCGAATCGGTAAATACAGCACGCAACGCAAGTGCCAAATCGCTCACGTTCCAGCACAGTCGTGCTTAGCGGTCTGATTAACTGAGCGAACAGAGTGCGACAGTGTTGGCCTTTCTAGACGTGCGCGCAACACAAGGCCCATAGCGACAAGCTTCGTATAAGCACGGGCCGGCACGGCAGCAACAATCTAGTAACGGTGGCAGCAACAGCGGGTAGCCGAGAAGCGCGAAGTCGCGGCTAAGGCCCGTCCATGTTACGGTTACTCGCCGCACGCCGTTCGCCATTCGCGGGCCGCCGTTCGACGGTGGTTGACGTACTGAATTTATGACGTAGTGAATTTATGAGACCGGAATCCATTTGTGACGCAGCCTCACCGCCGCTGATCGCTCGACAGCCCCGATTCGCTTCAAAGCTAAAGCGGACGGCGATTCGCGCAGCTTCGCGGTCGTCGATTGGCCCGTCGATCGTGCGGTGGGCGGTGAGCAGGCTGATTTTCCGTCTACTTTGGACACCTCTCGCGCGGCAGACGTTCTACGAGTTCTACGGCACTGGAGGCCGGTTCGCCGTCGGTATACGTTTGCCGTTTGCGCGGACGAGCCTTAACCGGAAGTTGACAGTGTTCTGAAAAGCACGGTGGCGATGACGTATGTAACGGGATATTTGCAGGAGCACTCGGCGAGGAAGACAGACCAGCCGACGAATGGAGGGTAGCGAAGGAAAGAGCGAAACGAGCGAGGGCCGTGTTTCGATCATCAAGCGCGTGTAACTCCGCTATTATACGGCACAATTTCGGAAAATTCTCGTGGCTACGTGTTCGTTGTAGACTCTCTTGCACAGCTGCAACACCACAACTAAATTTCGACCTTTGGGTGGTTTGGGGGCCCTTTCAATTTAAAAAACACGGATTTAAACATTTATGATTTTCACTTTGAATCTTGCAGAACAAACATATGCCTAAAGTTTGTAATTTGCAAATTAATTAATGCAATTAGTTCAGTTAGTGAATGAACTGGTTTAACTTTTTTTTTCAAAGGCATGGTCACCTGGGTAGATAATTTATCTGTAGTAACGTGATTTTAGTGAATTTTCTCATCTTAAAAAAAAACAAACGTTCGAAGTAAGAGCACACATGCACACACATATACCGTACAATCTACTTACCCAGTTTATTCTCAACCCAGTCTAGTCCAAACGAATAGCGAAGTATTTTCTTGGTGTGTTTTAAAATTAGCATTATATGCTGTTTCAATTAGTATAGCATTATAACATTTTTACTAATTTATTCTGCAACCGTCTTGATCTTAGTGCTTATGTGAAACAGACCTTCGTACCCCCCGTTCCATTGATTTATATGTATAAAAGCACTCGTTCTTACAGAAACTTCGGCGTAAAACTTTCCGTTCTGTTCGGGCTTTCGGTTATTCAAAAGGAAGACATCCGCTAATGAACACCCATCGGCATTCCCTGCGAGTACTAATTAGCGCGATGGTGTCGTTTCATTATTTTATCTTCGATATGGCTTCATTCACACAATAACTAGTTACCATAAGATGTTTGACAACTGAAGTGCTCCGCGCCATTAGGATAATTACTTCGACTCATATCTCATTAACTACGGCCCTCTCCCAGGCGGAGCCTGAAGTGACCAACGCGGCAGAACAAGCGGCCAGAGTTTCTGCCTGCCGGTTTTCCGCGGCAAAGCTTTCTGGTTTTGTTGAAGAGTTAACATTGACCATAGTAGCCTGAATTACTGACATTCTGTTCGGGTTCTATAGTGTGAGCAGTAGAGATATCCTGCTGTGCAAGGACCTTCAGAGAAACATTTAGCTCGGGAGCTCGTATCGAATTACACAGGAACGGAGAAATAGCATTTGTCGGCCACCACTGCAGTGATATTGATCAGGTTTCTTTCATTAAAAAAAAGGTTAAATCTAGTGAATGCAGGCAGCAACTTTTTTTTTTTCATTTAGGCCATCAATAAAAAAATTGAATTTGCGATATTTCAGAAACTCAACTATCAAGTTTGCAACTGTGCAACTCAACAATGAGAAACAATGTCAAAATCTTGTAAAAGGCCCCTAAGAATACTTCTAAAGCTGACAATATTTATGTATTATACGCTGCTTGGAAATATAACACTAGTTTGTGAGTAAAACGTTTCCAACACCAGTGCAAACATTGTAGTGATTTCACGTAAGTTGCAAAGTCACTTATCAAATTCGTCCGCTTTAGATGCTCTAACATATTATTCTTACAGAACTGCGATATCTGTTGCTGGTGCTTGGTTACTGATTTGTAAGCTTCGTGCTTCATATTTTTTTAAACAATTATCAATTCTCCTTCCTAGACTCTCTTTCAAACGTTCCCTTTCAAATGCAACTACTTCCTTTCAAATTGGTCCAGTTCTTGTCAAACAAGAGGAATTACTGCGTTTTACATGTACTTGAAAAGGGAAATTAGAGTTCGCGCCGAACTAAAGTTTCCTCTTAAGAAGAAGCTTTAACTCGGGCCCAATTGTGATGCCGCCTATTCAAATACATTTAAAACGCAGAAACGCTTTTCTGAGATAACTACTGGGTCGAGCTTAATTAAATGTGTTGCATCTGAGAGAGAAAGTGAAATTATAGTGAGTGTTGGAAGCAGAACTTTGATTCAAGACATACATTTGTCAGAAATTTTCAAAAATTGTAAGTTCACAAAATATAGAAGCACGAAGTTTACAAATTAGCCGTTCTGCAACAAGAACAGATGTCGCACTGTAAACTGTAAACTGCCTACATTAGAGCATTCAGACTGGAGAAATTTGACATATAAATTTATATTTTACGTGAACTTGTTTCATTGTTTACAGGGATTTTGCAAATCGTACTCACATATTAGTGGTCTACTTGAGAGCCACGTATAACACATCAATACTGTCCCCTTTAGAAGTACTATTAGACAAAATTAACAGAATTGTGCTGAGTTAGAGTTGTAAACTGGATAGTTTTGTTTTCTCAAAATTGGCGATTTTCAACAATATTGGTTAAAACATCAACAGCATAAATAAAAAATTCGCAGCCAACGGTCACTAAGTTATAACATATTCATTTAAATGCAACAAACATCATCAGATTTGGTGCAGTGGTTCCTGAGAAAAACGATTTCTCCTTTCGCCTGTATTTAGATAGGAAGTCCCGAGCTAAAGCTTCCTCTGAAGCCTGAGTAAGCTTTAGCTCGGAACAAACAGGGCGAAATCTAAAAGTGAAATTTTTGCGGCACAATATCTACGAATTTGTAACTCTACGCGAAGCACACTTAACGCAGTTTTCTTTGACCATCTGAAGTGGACACATTGGATGCATACCTCACAGCTCACGTGAACTTCCTTAGTGTTTACGAGGGTGTTGCAAGAATACTACTCACGAAGTTTCGGTACATTTGGTGTGGTTCATGTTGCATCAATGTTATGCGCTTTAGATGCTTCGTAAGATGCAGTTTACAAAATTATGAGATCGTTTGTATTGTTAAGTTAGGGAACTTTAAGCTCGATGGCTTAGATTTCTTCTATTTTGCAATTTTGAACAATTTTCCTGAACAAAATTGACGTCCTAAATGAAAAGTATAGATCCTATGGTCGGGATATTTAGAGGTCTTTTAAATGCAAAAATGAAAATCTTAAATTCCACGATGCTGATGCCCATCAAAAGCGATTTATCTATTTCCATGTATTTAAATAAGAGTTCTTCAGGTAAAGCTTTGTGTCGTAAGGGAAACCATTGTGTTGAGGAAACACTAGGCAAAACGCTAATAAATAGAATAGGCGATACATGTGGAAAGATGGAAGCGTAGAATAACCAGAAAGGACGCGTAGCTGTTACTCTCGCGCCCACTAAGAAGTGTAGTTCGATAGGTTATGCAACATTAGTGGAATATACATAAGCGATAGTCTGTTATAATAATAGACAAGGTGCGAAGTGATGAGAAACGTGTTAATGCCAGGAAAAGGGTCATCCATTAGCAAATTTGGAGGCATTTGATGAGTTCGGCTGACACGAGTAATTCTGTTATTTTGGCTGCTGTCAACAATGATCAAAGTGATACACCAAACGACTTTAGGTTTATAGCATGCCTCTTCAATCCACTACCTAGTTTTCGTTGGCGGTGAATGTGTTATTAACGAAAAAAAAACACGTTGCCTTTGCATCTCTTCAGGGCAGGACTGTTGACGGATAAAGCTGCGCTATCGCTATATGATCAGATCTGTGCCCATAATGCCGCGTTCAACGACAATTAGAAGTGAAGGTTCAATATAAATATGAAGCACCACATAATGCAGAATCAAAGCAAATAAAGTTCTTCGCAAAATTCAGGTATAAAGGAACCAAAACAATTGGAGGACGCTTAAGCCTCGCCTTTAAGAGTGGAACGCAATAGCGTTATCAGACCCCGTTCACATTTCATTTTTATTGCGATAGCAATTATATGAACACTCCAAGCGCATTTCCGCCGTCGGCGTTGCCGTCGTCATCGCCGTCATCGTCGCCGTCTCCCTGAGTTTCCGTATAAAGTCCAACGGCGATAAAATCGTCGCCGCGCGCCGTACGCAGTGTGTGCGAGTGAAAGCGTACGAGGGGAGCCGGCAATCGCGGCTTAATGTAGCGCACGCGAGGGATGAAGGCAGGCTGGAAGCGCGCGGTTTACTTTCGCGCGCGAGGCACGGAGGCGAGGCGACGGAGATGAAGAGGGAGGGGGGGTGCATTCTGCTCCGTCGGCTCTGCTGCTCACCGCGCGGCCACGCGGGTGCCGTATCTTCAAAGCAATCTGAGATGGGGACAATGTGCATGCTCGAGTGCCAGTAGCTTCATATGCGCTGTACTTTCGACGTTCGCTTTGAAGCGAGACGAGAGACAGTGCGAAGGTCAATTTGCCCGCTACTCTGGCGCGCTTTCTCACTCCAGCGTTTTCACAGCGACTTTCCACTGTCATCGAGCGAGATGTGTTCATGTTTACATGTGCGCGCGTGACACCGTGCTTGTCTGTTTAGTTAGTAAGCGAATGTTTACAACTTTATACAGCACAATAAACTACTATCCTTGATTCGCATAGCTCTCTACTAATTTGCTATCGCAATCGAAGCTTCGCCTTTCGGACGAAACTGCGACTTTTTTTTCATGAGTAGGCTGCACTGCGATGCACAACGTGGGCAAGCCAGCTTACAAAGGCCAAGCTTACACTGATCCCCTAAAGGTCGGCTTCACATTTAAACACAAATGCATTGCTGGGAAGACATTTTTCCAGGGGCAATACAGGTCATCTTATATCAAAATTGTTGCATGAGCGTTGCTTGGTTGAGCTGCGCACCATCAGAATTAGAGGATGCTTAAACTTCGCCATCAAGAGTGGAACGTGATAACATTCAAAGATCCCTGGCTGCTTATCAGGCTTTCTTTCTCGTATATTCAAATTACATTCCGACGCTATCACGTCTGTAGGTTGTGGTTAAGTCGTACTTTACGATTTTTCTGACTAATTTTACTTTGAGAAATTAAATTTTGTTCCTAACGCCTTCCGCCACGCGAAAGAACCTGCCCGGTCGGGGTGGTTGGGGATGACCTGGTTCGGGATGATTATTTCCGCCACCGACGCTGGTGAGCCCACGCCGACACCGACGCCAACGCCGACGCCGGATTTTCTGCGACACGGGGCCCTTAACGCTATCGCGTTAAAATATAATCTTGGCCTCTAGGGGAATGCAGAAAAAGTTCGATATCTAGCACGACGAAAGACGATTGTAATGAAAATAGGTGCCGATAGTTGGCAGCATTTTCTGGAGCGTCAAAAGCATCTATCCGTCAGCAACGACTAGAATGGTGACGATAACAAGCACTACGGAGACAACTATTTTGACAATGACCGCTACAACATCGGCAAGAATTTCGCGCTCATCGAAGAACAACATTTACCAAGCCCACGGAAAAGGTACACGACAACAGTCGAGTATACTCCAGTATGTTGCCTCTTCGACGACATCTGGATGATACGTGCAAACAAGAGACACCACTGAAGCCGCTGAGTTATCGCTGTGAAGGTTGTCGTAGGTGACTGCTAAATCCACTACGGCAGAAAGGACACATTAATTTGGGAATTTACTAGTTTTGAAACAACAAAGTTGTTTCAAACTACTAAAGGGGGCGCCAACTGAGCAGTACGGTGAGTGTGTCTGCCTTTGACCTCTGAGTGCTATTAGTCTTCTGGTATGGCGGTCCAAATAAACCAAACTAATCCTTAAAGGAGCGCATGAATTCGCAAGAACAGTCAAAATCTGAATTTGAGCAACGGGCCAAAATCAACACTATGCGGCAAATTAAGATGCTTTACGAAGGGAGAGTAACTTTTCATTCGCATCAAGCATTGGGTTAATTAAGGTTAAATACGACACGACGTAAACT